>NW_027413294.1:0-113656 GCF_048544455.1 Silene latifolia
ATTTATTCCATATTTCATAATTTTATCTTTGGCAAATAATATCCTTTAATATTCAAAAGATAAAGATATTTCCTCTCCTACCATAACTTAAACACGAAATTTTTCTTGCTGTGAGGAAATCCTTCCTGGGAATAGACGCAGCAGGGCCGCGCTTCTTCCAAGAGACGCAGTGGTCAGCGCCTCTTCCCGTGTCTTTTCGCATGTTTCTCAGATCTTTTTCTATATCTTTCCGAGATTCACTTCCAAAGAGTTCCAAACTCTAAATCCTTCACGCATTAGTATAAATAGAGCCCGCTTCTCCTCATATTTCTCACGCGAGTGTCCGCCTTCTCTTCTCCTTCGTGATTCTGTACTGTTTACTTCAAGCGCCTGACGTGTTTAGCCTCTTCACTAATGGTTCGATCTTTTCCCGGTACTCACCAAGCAGATCACCAATTTCATCAACTACACAATAATCTAATTAATCAACTTGTTAATCGCTTTTTCAGGCATTCTTTTCGCATTCGCTACGAGCATCACTAATCGATCTTCTAGTTCTTCTCGCCTCATTAACATGTAAGTCTCAGGTGTAATCTCCTTTTATTTATCAGACTTCTTTATTTATCAGATTTAATTATTGTATAACAATTGTAAGGTTTATGTGAAGTACCTCATTAAAACCGACAAAAACCGCTCTTTAAACCTTTTTTTTAGCGATTTCGCAAGCCAGATCGCCGTAGAAACGAAGAATCGCCGGCGCTTCTTCAAAGGAGCCGCAAAGCACTCGGCCGCGCTTTCTTAGAGGTTGTCATAGTCGCTTCTTTCTTCTTCCTCGCCCTCTCAGAATTGCTTGTTTTATTTGTTTTCTGTTCTTTAATTCGTCATAATTATTTATTATTCAATAATTCATATGTATATTATCTATTCACATGTTTTATTCATCATTGTTCGGACTTAAATCCTAAATAATCAATATTCACGTGGTTTTCGCTATTAATATTCAAACCCTTATTTGAAGTCCAATCGCTCTACATTGAAGCCTGATTCATCTTTGATATATTTGCATCCATGTTCGTCAATATTCATCATGTTTAGTCTAATTAATTGTTTAGTTTGTCCCATTCACCGATGTCACTAATTAATCATTCATTAACATCAATTCTTCACATAATTAATCCGCTTAATCCGCCTCATTTCATGTTTCCCATCGCTTTTACGACTTTTAATCGCATGTAAATAATCCATTAATAACTTTCATCCGAGTCAAATAATTTAATCAATCATTAAAATCACCAATTAACATTAACGTTTTCAGCCTGCCCATGTCGTATCACTCCTTTAGAACAGATCATAAAGAATCGGCTGCGCTTCTTCAAGAGGGCGTAGTTACTGCCACCTACCGCTCCAGGATGATTCCGCCTTCCTGAACTCCTTTTCGCATTTTGATTTAGTTTAATTAGTATACGATTATTCAACTAATATTCAGATATCACTAATTGGCTTCATTTATTTCTTTATTTATTTTATTCCTTTTATCAAATTATCCGCTTTTTAAAGGTATTTCGACGAAATCGCCTTTTCCGTCAGAATTACCTAATTTTCATTATTGTAATTTATAATTATTTTTTACTATCAGATTTTATTCATCAGTATGTTTTCACATGTAAATGAACATTAAACCAACTTCACCAAATTGTATATAAACTACGTGTCAACCGACTTTAGTTAATTTCACATGTTAGGATTAAATGGATGTTCATTGCATGCATATAGCCGACGTATATTTGTTATAATAAACTTCCTAATCATTAGTAGAGGCCGCTTATCAGAAGTAGTTGGATTAGTGTTCGATCAAAAGAGCTTCCTAATACGCACCCTCACCCCTTACCAAGATTCGTGAGCACCCGTGTTCATGGCATCCACGAGTCATTCTAGACATAGAATGCTAAGGGTAACGATTGCTTAGTGTTCATGTCACTACTTTGTGTCTTGACATGACACGAGGTATTCTTAACCTGTTCCAATTTCCCATAAAAATTGGTATGAACACCTTACAAAATGCAAACGTCATTCCTCGCCAACCAAGCGTCATGTCTGCCGCCCACGCTTTTGCATCTACTGGGATAATACACTTACGTGTAGCAAGGGTGAAACTCTAACAAGGTTAGGGAATAAGTTTGCAAGACAATTGTTTGCCATAACTCCAGTCTTCCTAGATCGCTTATCTCGGCCTTCCTAGGCCCAACCCAACCCCTTCACCAATCGTCCGCCTCAAACGTCCTAATTTTATTTGGGCCTAAGGATGGATAGCAGATTGACGCCATCCATACCATGATGCTTACTCTTGTTTGTATCAAGGGCCTTCACTACTTGAGGAAATGGACTAGAATCGCTTTACTCTTGTTTGGCACGGTAGCCTCTGACACTTCTGGTTTGATGGTTCGGCATGGCAACCCACCCTTTAAACCAAAACCTCTTCTAAATGGCACTCCAAGATCCCGTTATAATGCTTTATAAATGTAAACTTACGTGATCACCATTTCAAAACAAATCACACTTAATTTTTCAAAAATCAAAACCTGAATTTCAATCAAAAATTTCTAAAAAAAAAAGTAGGCCTTAATTAGTACAAAATCCCACAAAACCGTCCGCTTGTCGTATCAAAATTCGCCACAAGCCCATTTCAAACTCACTTCAGTCCACTCACAACTACACTACAGTTAAATGATTAGGACATTACATTTTCAAAGACCTTGCCTTCTTCAAAACTCACCAACACAAGTGGCACACCTACTTCATGAGTCAAAATCCTTTCGTTTCTTTTAGCAAGTGGATAGAATGGTCGATCGTGTTTTGATGGCCGCCATCTCTTATCCGCCCAAGATCGGGCCAAGTGATGAAACGAACCTCCAAAGAAATTCAAGAAGTAATGATCAATCCCAGTCAAAGCAAACTTAAATGCAAATCACTTCAAGAACAAACCTATGACGCTTGAGTTATCAAGGCCGTATCTTCGATGTGAGAGGAAAGTTACTCCCCATTAAAAGGAGTACTACACTTCTTCAAGGACAGCTCCAGATGAGAATCCAATCCTAGAACAACCGCAATTTAGAAAAAAGACTCCAGTCACCTAGAGTGAGCAATTGATGTACCTTAAGGGGGATGAGCATTTACTGTAGAGAACAATAACTGAAGTATGAAGCCACAATTCCAAATCGCCTCACTAACTTTAGCATGACGGATATCCCAAGTTCAAAGGACATGAGAACCCTTGAACCACATCCAGCTTTCATGACTATATGTCTATCAAAGGCATCAAAACCTAGATGTTCTTAAGGATCTTTTCTTCATCTCTTGACACCATCCCAAAAAGCAATGGTTTAACACTTTAGATCACAAAAAGGTTGCTACTTGAGGAAGACGTCGCGATCGAGTTTTCGTAAAACAATACGCTGGGATAATGCCGAGATCCAAAGTCAACATGCCGCATCTAGAGTGTTCCCACCAAAATGACAAGGAAGGATTGACCGACTTCCTGGTTAGGTGGAGAAGACTAGTACCACCAGTTGAACGCCTTATGAGTGCCACTTTGTGGAAAAGCTCAGATAATCTCAAGCCCATATATGCCAAACCATTTCAGATATCAAACATCAAGACCTTAAAGACTTAACTGTACTTAGAACACGAATTGAAGATGACATCCGTAGCGACTCTAGGGTCCAAACTGTAGGTCGAGTGACATCAAGGGTCCACAAGTCGCTCATACGGCCACTAGCAAGACGACGGTTAACTCTCGAGCCATCCAAGAAAAAAACCAGCCCACCAAGGAAGTCACAAAACCCGGGATACATACCCAAATGCCTAAAAGGCACTAAGGCAAGCTCCAACCCATTGGGCCTATCAACCCGAAAGGAAGTCCAAGTTGGGATGAAATTTTACCGTGGAATACCATAGTGGGCAAAGGGGCATGCATACGTAAAAATGCTGGCAAGTCGGAACATCGCGGTCAGGATATGATCAAGATGGTCGACTTCCCCAATTCCACCGGAGGTGTTTTCCAACAAACACTTAATCCTCTTTGGAGTTCTAGTGATTACAAGTGACTAATCTACCTTGAGATTGCTCACATCTCATTTTCCCACCGTAATGAAATTACGCACCGAGAAAGAAGACTTCACTTTACCATCTCCTTACCATTTCCGACTTCATCGCACGGGCAAGAGTGTAGATGTAGACAAGTGTGGGGAACTAGAAAAACATGGCACCACCACGATCCCTAAGGCAACGCCTTAAAGAACGGCACTATCACTTTCTCCCCAAAATGCCACTATGCAGTTAGTGAGCGCCGTGGTCGCATGTGCGTAGCTCGATCAAATCATACACCAGAAAGTGACATCACGAGGATGTGAAAGAACTAGCCGCATCAATGGGGTTCGCTGGCGACGATGAAGACGAGTATCTCATTGAAAACTTTTTAGTCAAAGAAATACCAAAATGGCTTAAGACCAAGATGTAGATCACCTAACTCGCCTAAAGCCGCCCATACCAAAGCACTACTCAAAAACGTCCAACCAATGTCATCACACCAAATGACAACTAAGACGATCCTAATCATCATTTGTTCGCAATTACGGTAAAACCAAGGTCACTCTTCACCGCAACTAGCAAGCTCATTTCTCGACGCTGCTTCTTTTACCGCAGCTTGGCCAAATTGAACATGACAACTCTACTCTCAAGATGTAGTCAACTTGGTCTTCCAAGAATCACAAGCTAAGTAATCCTATTACTTCATGAAGACTTGCCACCTTTTTGGCGCTAGTCACAACTCTGTCTATACATCACCGTCATTTGGCTTAAAGAAGAATGCCAATGACTTTGGTAGATGATGGTTCGCTTGGCCAACGCCATACCCCTTAAAAAAACGGCATATAACCAGGGGCATGAAAGAGTCTGATTGGACTCCTACCAATCAAGGTGTACGCGCATATGACTTCGTGACGCGACTAAAAGTGGTTGACTTGCTACCTAACCACAGCCATGACCAATCGAACTTAAAAGTCAACTTCCAAATAGTAGACATCAAGCTTCATTCAACATACTTCGAAGGCCTTGATTCACGCTTCAAAGCCGAATATCCACCTTCACCAAAAGATCAAGATCCCACTAATGGCAAAGTTGTGACGATCACCGGCCGCCATCAAGGCAATAATTGAGAAGCAATCAAACAATCAAGTCCTAGCGGATCCCATATACTAACTGGGGCTTCCAAAGTGTAAATGTCATAGAAAGAGTTGGCACCCTTATACTATAATCCCTACTTAACTTGGTGGTCAACCACATACTCAAAAATCAGATACTCGAATGCCTTGAAACCGATTCTAAGAACACCTTTGCACATACAAGAAAGGCAACTCATCAAGAATACCACTGACTAGGTACAAACCCACAATGTTGAAGTTCTCAAAATGCTTGCCCAAGTCCAAAATCAAGTAAAGTATGCTAGGGAGTCCAAACGAGGCCATATCTCCCACCTTAAATGGATACTTGCTCAAGAAGGAAGCTCGTAACTCTTCATGGGTTTCCTTCAACTGCATTACTCGAGAAGAAGTTAGCTTGGGACCTAGATCTTTCACGATTACATTTATCCCTCCCGAAACCAAGCCTACCACAAACCCGCCAAGCACTCCCCGTCGATTAACAAGCCGTTAGCCTATTATTTGAGAGAACCGATTCATTAGGGCCGCCAAGATGAGACACTGACTTATGATACCAGACGACGCTTCAACCCCACCGCATCGATCATAAACCCACACAAAGCAGCAGTAAAGGGACGGAGTGAAATCCACTGCAAATGGACCAACAACCAAGGAAGACTCTTCAAGCCTACTATCGGAGAAGGAGAGATGTTCAAAGGAGACCACAGGTAAGACGACGAGTTCGAGCCTGAGTCGAGTCAGAGTCGAGCCTGAGTCTGTAGGTCAGCCAGAGAGTCTTACTCCGCTGTCATCCCCACTCCCTTCGCTCCTCCTAGCCTAAGATCGAGTAGTCACTTAGTCCGGGAATGCCTCTAACCATCGTTCTCCTTTGCCGCCATCGCACTACGGATCACGGCTTTTTTTTCAACTTTACTCAATCTTAATATGAATAAATCAGCTCGCTTATCATGCTTATTCGAGCGCATTGCTTACGAATGATACCGAGATGACCAAGACCTGCATTTGACAAATACCTCCCTACGTAGCCAAAAGAAATACTACAGGAAGGGGAAGGGGGACCAGTAATTTGAGACACCGAACCCATCAATGTAGGAACTGAACTAGAACCTAAAGAACTTAGGATAGGGACTACCTTGAGCTCTACCGAACGGGCCGACTCCAGACCTCCTAAAATGAAATTCAAAGACGCCTTTCCGTCCTACAAAGACATGCCAGTGGATCGACAGGATATCACTTTCGAACATAGAATTCCGATTGCTGTGTTTCAAACCTCGAAACAAAAGCTTCGACGAATGAGAACAGAGTGGGTTCTAAAGATTAAGGAAGAAGTTGACAAACAATTCAAAGCCGGTTTCATCAAAGTTTCCGAGTATTCTGATCAGAGCAATATAGTACCCGACTCCAAAAAGGACGGGAGAATCCTAGGTTGACTTTTAGGGATTTGAAACAAAGCGAGTCCAAAGATGACTTCTCCGCTCACATCGACATATTAGTAGACAACACTTACCACGACATTATCCTTGCGGATGGATATGCAAAAGTTATAACCAAATCAAAATGGCCATGGAAGACATGCATAAGACCGTCATTACCCAATGGGGAACCTATTGCTTATACAAGAATGCCGCTCGGATTGATCAACGCCGAGCTACATACCAACGCACCGCAACTTCACTCCTACATGACATGATGACAAAGAAGTCGAGGTATATGTAGATGACATGATCACAAATCCAAGGAGAGAGGGACATATTGCGAACCTTTTCTAAGTTCTTCGCACAAGGCTACTAAGTACAACACGCAGACTCAACTTAAATGCACATTTGGGGTAATGTGGAAAACTCCTAGGATACATCTGTTAGCTAACGAGGTATAGAAATAGATCCTTCCAAAATCAAAGCTCGATTGAAATGCCACAACTCAAACAAAAAAGAAGTCGAGGATTCCTGGGGAAAGTTCAATACATAAGTCGATTCATATCGAAACTTACGATGATTTGCGAGCCTATCTTCAAGAAACTCAAGAAAATGTATCACACCTGGGATGATGATTGTCAAAAAGGCGTCGATCGAATCAAAGAGATATCACTAAACCACCGTTGCTATGCCACCACAACAAGATCAACCTCTTGGTTTGTATCTCACAGAATCGAAACCGCCTGGGTGCCATGCTAGCTCAAACCGTAGAAGTGAAGAAAGAGCTATTTACTATCTAAGTAAGAAGTTCTTGGAATACGTAGCAAATACCACAACTCGAAAAGACATGCCTCGCTTCTTGTGTGGGCAAACAAAGAAGCTACGCCACTACATGCTTAGCTACTCCATCAAAATATTCTCCAAAATGGATCCAACCAAATACCTTTCGAGAAACCCGTCCTCAACGGACCGCAAGATGGACCATGATGCTCCTTTAATTTGACCTCAAATACGTACACGAAAGTAATAAAGGGTCGCGCTTGCCGTCAATTCTTCAGTAAAACCCCATCAACGACGACAAACCATGATATGGGTCATTTCCCGACGAGGATATACTTCAAATGATAGACTGGGACTATACTTTGATGGGAGCATCAAATTTAAGAGGATTTGGGATAGAGTGTTGCTCATTTCTCCCGAAGGTGAGCATACACCGATTTCACAAACCCGACTTCGAGGTGACAAACAACGCCTGCAGTAGCGAGGCTTGCCTAATCGACTAAGGCCAGTGTAGTTTAGGCATCAAAACCTCCGAGTACATGGAGATTCATCACTAATCATCAACCAAGTTGATCCTCCGGAAAATCCGGCGAAAGCCTAGCACCTATCAGGGGATGACTAAGTCGCTTCAATTCTTTGATCACGTAACCTACTTACACCTACCTCGAGAGAAAAATCAATTTGCAGACGCTCTTGCGAAACTTGCATCTTTGATAAACATGCCGACACATGATGGAAATGCCTTTGTGTATCGAACAGGATCGATTTCGCTTATGTCCATCAAATCATGAAGAAGAAATCGCACAGAACCCGGGTTCCAAGCAATCCTAAACTTCAAGCTTAATGGTACCTATCCACCAGATATGGACAAGAGGGGACAACGAGCTATACGCCTATCGTTTCACAATACGCTCTCATGCAAGGAGAATTATACAAAAGAACACCTCTTGGTGTAGTCTCACGTTGCCTTGATCATTCACAAAAGTACGGTGGTGATGGAAGAAGTCCACGATGGAGAATGCGGTCCTCACATGAGTGGACCTATGATGGCAAAGAAAATCACACGCCAGGGTACTATTTGACCACAATGGAACTGACAGCATCAAATATGAGAGACATTGCCACAATTGCCAAATCTTCGAATGTACAACATGTCCCTCCTTCGTTTCCATACGATGACATCTCCTCGCCATTCTCCGCATGGGGAATGACATAATCGGGAAAATAACCCCACCGAACAGAGGTCACATCGCTTTCATCCTAGTAGCATCGACTACTTCACCAAGTGGGTAGAAGCGCTTCACACCGCCTTACGCCAAAATGTATCCAAATTCATACAAAATAACATCATCCGCCGACATGGTTACGAGATCATTAGCGATAATGGGTCCCACTTCCAAGCCAAACCGAACAATTACAGCTACAAGATCAAGCATCACCACTTCACTTATAGACATGCATCAACGGGCCAGAGAAGTTAACAAGAATGTCACACAATCCTCAAGAAAATGACGACAATTATAGAGATTGGCCAAGCAAAATACCTTCGCTGGGGTATTAACATCCGTCAGACGCCCATCGGGCTACTCCTTTCTATTTGACTTACTTGATGGAAGCCGACATAACCAAATGAGTTAGAAATACCATCCTCACAAGATCCTACTAAAGTCAAACCGGAGGCCGATCGAAGAGGATAGATATGAAGAACTCATCCTCCCCGATGAACGAGGCTTTCATGGTTTTACATAATGTCCAAACATATCAAGCACGACAAACGAAGCTTTCAACAAAAGGGTTAGGCCAAGAAACATCAAAGAAGGAGATTTAGTTCTCAAATCGTCAAGAGTTTTACCGACACCAAGGGGAAAATTAAAACCTAATTGGGCTTCGACCATATCTAGTCAAATCAATACTCCTGTGGGGTGCGTTAGAATCACAGACTCAGATGGGAATGAGTTTCAAACCCACAAATCTTGACCAATGAAACGACTATGCCAGAATAGAACAAAACGCGCCTCACAGCAAACCTACGTGTCGCTCTTGTGGCACTAAATAAACTCCCGCCCATTTGAATGTCACTATGTTTCTGCATCTTGGCAAACTTGTCATCCTCATATCATCAAACAAACTAAATTAGACCTCAGTAAGCAAAAGCTCATGCTTATTTTCTATGTTCATTACAAGCTCTTCGCTTCAACAATTATTCTTTACATTTACTCGAACTACGCGCATGTGGTTTGATTTCGCTTTTTAAGTGAATACGTAGGCAATCCTTCACTGGATTCAACCCACCATTATATTTAAAAAATAGAAGGACATTTGCATTGCATTTGAAATTGACAAGAATAATTAAAGAAAATCACAACGGTTTCATAACCACTTAACCTTTTTATTTCATTCAATTTCTAATAATAATAAATACGATAAATAATAAAAATAGACTAGGCTAGATTCTAAAATCCCTCCTTTCTTATTACAACAATAATAATAATAATCAAATAATAAATAAGACTTGGGCTATTCCTCCATCTTTCCTTGCCCTCTTGTCATTTTTGTCATATTTTATCACGATTTCGAGCCGGCGCCTTGCACCACTTGCACCTAATCACCAACTATTTTCTCGAGGCCTGACTCTTCCATTCTTGCCAACCACCATCTCTCGGACAGAGGTAGCTCTTCATTTCTCAAGGATGAATGACTTGAACCTCGGCTTCTTTCTTTCCTTCACCCGATGCATCCCTTCTCTTTTCTCGCGCACCTTGTACACCCGGCTCGCTTCCTCGCCTTTACGCTCTTCCCGAAGTTGCGGCCTTCTCCACCTCGGGACAAGAGTCCGACACCCACAAGGTACTTGAGGAGAAGTTCAAGAACCACATGTTTCCTGCCCACTTCATAGCCCACTCTCTTCGGCCTTCCAGAGTAAGTCGCCATAGCAGCCATTTTAACGGGGTGCCAAGCTCGATCATCTGCTTCTAACCCGATTTGCCTATCAATCTCTCGCAGAAAGATGCATACCATAAACTCCAACCTGTGAACGCGCACGACCTAAAAGATCCAGCAAGACACTCCAAAGGATGATTTGAGGTGCCACCACTTTAACTTCACCCACTGATCATGTGTCATCATCATTTTTCAACCTTGTTTCTTCCACACTGCATCAAAAGTGGAAAGTCCACTACGAGGGTGCTCGCCATTCTCATCGAGATCATACGGCATGATATGAAAGTGCATGAATCGGGGCCTCGAACACCTGAGCTGCCCATAAGCCAAACCTTACCAAAAATGTATTAGACACCCAAGAAAAAAAAAACTAAAAAAGAAAAAAAAAAAAAAAAAAAAAAAAAAAAAAAAAAAAAAAAAAAAAGAAGGGTGTGTTTTACCCGTAGATGACTCGGACTCCCTAAAAATGGAAGATCGCTGATTTCCTATTATCCAAACCCAAGATAATCTCCCTACATAGACAAGTCAAGCTCCCACCTCCATTTGCTCAATAAGACCCAATAGACGGGATCACTCTCGAAATCTTCATCAACATGTCCTCAAAGACATAAACATGAAGAAATGTGGACAAATGCTCTCCTCCTAGCAACATAAGAGACAGAGGGCTTACTTCTTTGATGAATCTCCAGTTTATAAAATCCAAGCATCCTCACGCCTTTCGAGTAACAGACGATCTACCTCAAGTCAGTAAGTCCAAGCAAATCTCAAACTCTTATACCTCTTGAGCAAAGAGAAGGGATGGCAGTAAATGTTCGGGGTCCCACCCGCCAATAGCGAATTTCCTCCCGAGAATGACAAATATCACCTAGGAACGCAAAAACATGATAATTGGGGTCCCAATAATCAAGGCAAGTATCCAAGAACGCTTTTGTAACCTTTAATGAGTTTCAAACTCAACAACACCCAAGGTTATAAGCACCTCATGTCATGTTTTCAAATGTTCAAAACTCATTAGTCCATTCTTCGAGCTTAATCTCTAATGTATTCATGATGATAATTTTCTTGAAAATTTATCGAGTTTTACGTGTGAATCAGACGAAGAAGAGACTAAGAAGTATATGATTTAAAGTCATTGACGCTTTATTTTATAATTAATTGTTGTTTAAAAATCCGAATCACTGCTTCGGGAACAGCAGACTGCGCGCTTTCTTCAAAGGGACGCAACATGCCGCGCTTCTTCCCAAGACTTCACTTGATTTCCGCTTTGATCTTTTCCTAATTCTATAAACTAATCAATTTCCTATTCCACGGATTTTATTTTGGTAACCAGAAATTTACGTTTGTGTTCCTTTAATCAAAACGCGAATTTCGGGAGGCGTATCATCGACATTTTCCGCCATTTTTTCACACTTTTATATTTAGTTTTCATTTTAATTCTTTTTTATTTCAACATTTACTTAGTCATTTCATTTTCTTAATTTCTATTTTTTTTTTCCATTTTCTAACTTATAGATTTCTCTTTTTTTTTTTTCGGGGGGTAACCTCCCTACCGTCCATTTATTTCCGACAAATTTTTTGCATTTTCACGTCCTTTCGAGTCTCATTTTGCACTAATTAAAGGCCTTATGTGTATATAAAAATGTATGTGTTATGCGATTTTTCTATGTAAATTTTTGGCAGATGACGGTGTAAACCGCTGTCTACCAAACTGCTCAAAAGCAACTCGCAGTACAAATGACACAACCCAACAAAGAAAAGGCACTCTGTGCCACGATATACAAGAAAAAGCAAAAAGCAATATGCCCCAAATAAGTCCAAATGTGCAATCGGGGCTTACCAAACAAGTCCAATAAATGAGCTTCACCTCAAACAAATCCAAAATGTTCAAAATCAAGTCTACAAAACCACGCGCACATCAACACACCCTCCACCGGCAACCTCGCCATAAGAGCGGCATCCCTGTCTCCAAACTCGGGAGCTCCTCGATAAACGAGCCGCCTCCTCCCGACCGGGTCAACTCGCTCCCCACGATCTCTGTGGACAACAAGAAATCGCTTCCATGTCAATCAATTCAAACAAAACCGAAAACCAAAGATCAAGGAAAACAAATGAGGTTCATACCGCATTTACCTCGATCACGACGAGTGCACGGTCAGAGTTTCGCCGGCCTACCTGCCCCAGTGCCACAAACCGAGATGGCGCGACTCGCTCTCAAAAAGAATTCCCCAAGAACCGAATAAGTTCAATCAAATGTGTTCTTACACGAAAACTATGCAAATAAGAATCACCCAATCGATGTCGCTACTATCTAGGCCAAGATCCGCCACAAACCCACGCTAAAGTCACACGAGATCGCCGCCCCTCCCAAAAAGGGAGCGCTGTACTGAGGGTCTTGGCATTGGGGCTCATGCCCGCCTCAACCTCCGCAAAGACAAATGGCTTCCGCATCGATGATCTTTCGTCGCGACTTGACTCGAAAAATCAAAATCCAACAAGAAACAAAAGATACTCACCACTACCGGCCAATACGCTAACCTTCCCGTAGCGAACGCCGAGTAATCTCGCCAGAGAAGAAGGTCGCCGCCACTAGCACACCAAGTCCGTTCGCCTCCTCACCGGATGCGTTTCTTAAACATCGCCCCAGAGGACATTTTGGAACCGCTCAACGCCGCTTCAAACACCGACGATAGCAACCGCCGTAGATACCACACAGACGATCGACGTCTACAACAATGACTTGACTTCCTAGGGTCGGACGACTCGCAAAGGAGGCGCTTCCAGATCGGCCGTCCGCACCCACCGCGACAATATAAAGGCAAAAATCATTCCTATGATCAATTTAAAGCAAAGTATGAGAAGAATAGATGAACGCAAACGGGATACTCACCGCCACCAAGAGCGCTCACATCCCGCAGCCGCAGACATTGTGAGAAGAACGCTGCTTTTCGCCGCACGACATGACCCAATCCTCACCATGGGATAGGCCCTCTCAACCAGCCGCCGTCTCCTTCGGGCGCGAGACCTCAAGAGTAGGGAGTACACGCCTGCAAAGCACACCAATGACGATTTTCGTTGATTGGTGCAAAAGAAAGACGACTTTTGCCCAAAGGGAAGGTCTCATACTCTCCAACAGAGTCTGTGTCCGATAAGACAGAGAAGCCCTTCTCCACTTCAACTCGACGAACCATGGCCCTGAAGCATGAGAGACCGCAAACCAGCAGCGGGACCCGGGCCCAACGCCTAGAGCTCAAAGTCAAAGAAAGGGGAGAAGTCACGACATAGCTCACCCTTGTCCCGGGAGGTAAATCAACATAAGAACTAATTAAGTTGGCCGCATTTGTGCCCTCTCTACCATATGAGGTGGGAGCTGCCTCTCCCATCGACACACGATGCCGGGTCTTCTCAGAAGTACTCCCGAACGTAGGTACTGTACTAAACCTGTAAGATTAACAGCCTCTTCTACATGTGTTCACTTATCAACCTCCTCGCTACTAATCCGCCTCATGCCGGGCCCCTCCACACACCATCTCCCACACCTGCACTAAATCACGCCAGAGTCCTCCGTGGTGACTCCCACCTCACCAAAGCAAGTGGTGTGAAACGTGGAAGTCAGATCCCAAAATCGATTCAAGAAAGCGCCGGATGACTGGAGGTTGGCCCGCAACTTCCTCTTCACGATATCTCTGTGACTTAACCAGAGGATCAACGCCCACGCGATCATGGCTCTCTCTTCCGCTGACCGCCCCGCTCGTAGGTGCTCCATCGCCGTGTACTCCCTGAGAACGATCGGATGTTCCCAACCTCCTATTATGGATTCGAAATAAAGCTATCTTTAGCTTTTGAGTAAAATTTGAAAGGAAATTTGAACAAAAGTAGAAAAAGGGGTAGGTAAAATGAGTTAGGGAATTCCATTTACTAAGCTCTCTCACCGCCCTGAGAGGGACAAAATGACCCTTCAGTTCTTCCTACACAAAGGTGCCTACTCTCCTGTGTCTCACCACTTAGAGCTTTTCCTTCACTGGGATGTACTCCTGGCCTCGAGGCCTGGCCTTGCCCCTACCCTTCCTCATCAATGCCTTCCTCGGGGAACCTCCTCAGCAGCCTATCACTGCAGCAGCTGAAGGCCTCGCTTCTAAAGTTTTCAACAAAAAGCAGCACTTGCACTCTATGGAGTCTCCTGTATAGAAGCATCTTCACCTGCAACATTGAAAAAGTAAAATCTTGTGTCGCTGGCCACATGACGCGAGCTTTGTTAAGAAGTTTGAGCCTCCTGGGAGCTCCTCTAAATCGTTCTTTCGCCATCTCGCCATATCTCCACTAACCGCCATGGGACAAATTAATCAAGTCAAGTCAAGTCCGAAATAGCTTCGGTCTGGTTCGTCCGAAATTCGGCAAGATTTCGCTTATAACAACGATGCTCGAAAGGTGCTCAAAAAGTTGTCACAAAACCAAAATTTCAAATGACAGTGAAGTTTACCCATCATCCAAGGGTCCAAATATCAAATTTCATCACAAAGTGGGGCAATCCTAAGGCTATTTTCAAAGCAATTTACGATCTAGTCCGTGAAGCCGTTTCAAAATTCGCTCAAGGGCTCAAAACTCGATGAAAATTCAAAGTAAATATATGGTTATGTTCCTAACATTGCCTACTATCCATTTCTAGCATCAATTTGACAAGACAAATCCATTTGGGGGAAAAGCCCCAAATTTTCGATTAAAAGGGTCGAAAACCCTAATGTTCGCGCTTCAAAATGGATAAATACGATGATTAATGCAAGATTGAGACATATACCGATTAGTCATATTTAAAACAAGCTTTTGAATCCAACCTTGTTTTAAAATGGTGAAGATTTGAGAGAAATTGAAGAATTATGTTTCAAATAAAATGAGCATAAACCTTCCGATTTCGCGCTTTTTACGCAGAATTGCCAAATTGGGGAAAAGACGCAGCAGCGGCGCTTTCCAAGAGATGTTTTGTCGCGCTTCTTTCCTTTTGTTCTCCTTCCATAATTTTCAAAAAGCATGAGTTCATAGTGCATCAGCCCATCTTTGGCCGTTCTTTTGTATCGGTTTAAAAATCATTTTGGTCCGCTTAAAGATTTTCCTTCGCTTCGGGTCCGCCCTTTGTTTTGCCCAGAGTATTTTTGCAGATTGTCCAAACCATTTTATCTCCCCGACGCATCAAGATGTTCCTAATTGCTCAATTTAATCACCCAACGAATTTGCTTGAGGGGCCATGTTAGACAAAGATTACATGTTCCCAAAATCAATAATCACCCAACGAGAGTTTGCTTGAGGAGCGAGATTCCCCAAAATCATCACTTATCACCTAAATTAGAGTTTGCTTCGAGATGGTAGACCAACGTTGTAGATAAACTTTAATTTTGCTGACCGACTTTGAGACCGATTTAAGGATCTCCCAGCTTTACCGACGCCCATTGTTTTCCAATATTTTTGTTTCCTGCCAAGTTCGCTTAAATCTCGTATGATCTCTTCTTATGGTCAAGCGAGCCTCCTTTACGTAGCTCCAATGACTTTAAACGACCCTCCCTGATAGTCAATGCTGTGATTTAAATGTTCCCCGATTTACAGTCCTCGGCTCGCACTCGAGCCGCCCGCCGCCATAGTCACAAAGTTGTAATCTTCGATTGACTGATGGTTATACTTTTGACTTTCGCCTTGTCCAAGCCTCTACCAAAGTGGGGGCTCAGAGACACTCGCTTCTCGCACTCGCAAACCACCCTGATGATTGGGCCGTATGTTTGATTCATGGAACGATTTAGTGACAGTCAGAAGTTTATCATCAAGTGATTGCTCAAATATTAATGTCAACCTCTTAGTTGTCATCTACGTCCGGATACGGTCGTTTTGGCAGAAATTAGAGTACATTCGAGTCCCGTCAAAAACCGCCTCCATTTTCTCGATAATCATAAATCCCGAGTCAGTCAATGTTCCTGAATGTTCCGGATATTTCTATTCCATATTTCTCAAATTTTATCTTTTGGCAAATAATATCCCGTAATATTCAAAAGATAATCGAATTATTTCCGTCCTACCATAACTTAAACACGAATTTTCTAAACAGAGGAAACCTCTGGGAATAGACGCAAAGTTGCCGCGCTTTCTTCCAAGAGACGCAGTACACGCCGCTCTTCCCGTGCCCTTTCTTGCATGATTTACGATCTTTTATATCTTTCCGAGATTCACTTCCAAAGAGTCTCCGAAACCCTATTCCTTCACGTGATTAGTATAAATAGAGCTTCGCTTCCTCATATTTTCACGCGAGTGTCCGCCCTTCTTCTCCTTTGCATTCTAGACTTTGTTTCTTACTAATTCGCGCCACGTTTTGAACCTTCACCACGTAAGCTCCCGATCCTTCCGGTACTCAGCCTTCCGTAATGACCGACTAATTTGACCACTACACTTAATCAATCTAATTAATCAACTTGTTAAATCGCTTTCTCTTTCGAGGGCACTTTTCGTATTCCGCGAGCATCACTAATCGATCTTCTTAGTTCTTCGCTCCACAACATGTAAGTCTCGAGGGGGTATTAATCTCTTTATTTATTGTATTTTTTATTGTATAACAATTGTAAGGTTTATGTTAAAGTACCTCATTAAACCGATTTCTAAAACCGCTTTAAAATCCTTTTTGCGATTTTTGAGATGTCAGACAAGCCGAGAAAGACGCAGCAACCGCGCTTCTTTTCAAGGAGCGCAGACTCGCCGCGCCGTGAGGGGCCGCCGCAGCCTCGCTTTTCTTCTTCTCCGCCTCCGCCTTCGTAATTGGGATCAAATTTATTTCTTTTGTTTTGTTCGTCGTTAATTCTTCATCATGATAGTTTAATAATTCATATGTATATTAACCATCATCATCAACATGTTTAATTCATCATTGTTCCAATTTTAAATCCTAAATAATCAATATTTACTGATTTTTTTTTTAATATTCAAACCCGTGATTTTAGAAGTTCAATCTGCTCATATTGGGTTTATGAGATTCGCCGATTGATATATTTGCATCCATGTTCGCCAATTCATCATGTTTAGTCTAATTAATTGTTTAGCTTGTTCCATTCACCGATGTCACTAATTAATCATTCATTAACATCGATCTTCACATAATTAATCGGCCTAATTCCGCCTTATTCATGTTTTATCGCTTTTGGCGACCTCAATCATACGTAAATAATCCATTAATAACTTTCATCCGTAGTCAAAATCGCAACCAATCCATTAATTTACCAATTAATATTAACGTTTACAGTTTCAAGACAAATTTATTTGATCACTTTGGAACAGACGCAGAATTTCTGCGCTTCTTCCAAAGGGCGAAAAGTTTCGCGCTCGCCTGTGATGAGTTCGTCTTCTTAACTCCTTTTCGCTTCTGATTTAGTTTAATTAGTTTACGATTAATCAACTAATATTCAGATGATATCACCTTCCGATCTCTGGTCGTGGTTTTATTCTTTTTATTTCTTTTTCTCAAATTATCCGCTTAAAGGTAAAGCCGACATAAATCGCCATCCGTTGTAATCGTTGTAATTTTCTACATTGTCAGATTTATAGTTTATCGTATTCCATTTATCATTTGTATGTTTCACATGTAATGAGCATTTAAATCCAACTTCTCACCCAATTGTGTGCTAACTTAATTGTCCACCACTTAGTAAATTTCTCACATGTTAGGATTAATCAACGGATGTTGCATTGCATGCATATAGCCGACGATATATCGAGTACTACTAATAAACTCCCCTAATCATTAGTAAGAGGCCGCTATTTGTATGTATGATTAGGTGTTCAATCAAAAGAGCTTCCTAATACGCACTCACCCTTACCAGCATCTCCGTGGAGCACCCGTGTTCATTGGCATCCACGAGAGTCATTCTAGACATAGAATGCTAAGGGTAACGATCGCTTAGTGTTCATGTCTTTACTTTGTGTCTCGACATGACAATGAGGTATTCGAATCTGCCCATTCCCATAAAAATTGGTGGCGACTTACAAAATGCAAAACGCTTTTTCGACCTCCTCACCAAGCGCTCCCTGGGCGGCCCCCGTCCACACACATTCTCTCCGCACCTCTCGCAAACCACCCGTGATGATCGCCGCATGTTTGCTACGCCGAACGATTTGTAACACCGTAAGCTTATCGCTGCATGATTGCTCAAATATTAAATGTCACTTTAGTTGTCATCTACGTGCCGATACGGTCGCTTTGACAGAATTAGAGAATTTGAGTCCTGCCTAAAACTGCCTTCCATTTTTTCGATAAACCATAAATTTAGTCCTTAATGTTCAAGAATGTTCCTGATATTTCTATTCCATTATTTCACAATCTTTATTCTTGGTAAACAATTTTCCGTAATATTCATACAAGATAAGGAAAAATAAATTATTCCGCCCTTCTATAACTTAAACATTTAAATCTTTTTTCCGCAGAGGAAACCACTTGGGAATGACAATAGGCAGTGTCGCACCTCTTCCAAGAGACGACTGATCGCGCCTCTCTTCCTGTGTCCTTTCTCGTATATTTTTCGTATCTTTTTCATATCTTTCCGAGATTCACTTCCAAAGACTCTCCGAAACCCTATTCCTTCACGTGATTAGTATAAATAGAGCCTTCGCCTCCTCATATTTCTCACGCGAGTGTCCGCTTCTCTTTCTTTCTCCCCTTTGCATTCTAGACCTTTGTTTATTTTTTGGCGCCTACGTTGCTTGAACATTTGACCACGTAAGTTCCTGGGATTCCTTCGAGTACTCACTTATTTTAGCATGACTGCACAATTTGACCAACTCCACAATCAATCAACTTAATTAATTCAATCGCTTTCCTCTACGCGAGGGCACTTTGTCTACATTCGAGTCGAGCATCACTAATCGAGCACTTAGTTCATCTCGCCACAAACATGCAAGTCCAGGGTGTAAACCTTCTTTATTATTGTTTTTATCTTTTTGTATCATCAATGTATGTTTATGCTCTTAAAACACCTTTTTAAACCGATTTCTAAACCCTTTGCTTTAAAATTTCTTTTATGATTTTAAGACAACCGAGAAATGACGCAGCAAGAACGGCCGGGCGCCGGCGAGCATAGCTCGCCCGCGCCAGTGAGGCCGCCTTTCTTCTTCTTCTTCCTTCGCCCTCCGTAGACCTGCTCGCTTTATTTGTTTGATTTTCTTTTAATTCTTCGATACAATAGTTTAATAATTTCATGTATATTATTGTTCATCATTAACATCGTATAATCTATCACTTGAATTAACTAAATCCTTATAACCAATATTTTATGTTTTCGTCATTAAATGCAACCGCTGTAGGAATTCGATTCGCTCATATCGGTTTCGGAATTCATCTTTGATATATTCTCATCTGTCTTTTTCGTATATCATTAATTTGTCGTTCATTCATTCATGTTTAGCTTATTTAATTCACCCATGTCATTAATCAATCGTTCATTCATGTAATTAATCCGCTTAATCGCCTCATCCATGTTTTATTGCTTTTATGACCATCAATCATATGTAAATAATCTATTATAATCACTTTCATCCAGTAAATATATTAATCAATCACTAAAATCACCAACCAATATTAACGATTTGCGCAGGTCATTGAACTCACTTCACTCGAATGACGCAGAATCGGGCCGCGCTTTTCCAAAGGGCGCACAATCCTCGCGCCTGCTCCAGGTTGAGTTCTGCCTCTCAACTTCCGCTGTCACGCTTGACTAGATTAATTAGCTTACGACACTGACTATTAATCGTATTATCACCATCATCATTCGTTACATTCATTTTTTCTTTTTTTCAAATTATCCGCTTTTGTGAAGGTATTTTCGACATATAAATCAATGAATGAACTCAATGTAATTATCAGCTGAATTTTATTGTAATTTTATTTATTTATCATTGTATCATATTTATTTACATGTTTTCGATGTAATTGAGCATTAAACCTATTTCACCCAATTGTATGCTAAATTAATTGTTCACCTAACTTAGTCTAATCTTCACATGTTAGGATTAAACTGGATGTTGAATTGCATGCGTTGTATATAATCATTTATATATCAAGTATAGATGATGTCCCAATCATTAGTAGAGGCCACATTCATGCGGGCTGGATTAGGTGTTCGATCAAAAGAGCTTCTTAATACGTACCTCACCCTTACTTCAGATCTCCGTGAACACCCGGTTCATTGGCATCCACGAGAGCTTTGACATATAGAATGCTGGTTAACGATTGCTTAGTGTTCATGTCTCTACTTTGTGGTCTTGACATGGCACGAGGTATTCTAACTTTCCCATAAAAATTGGGGCACTCCAACAAATGCAAACGCTTGTTTCTTCCTCCTAAGCGCTTCGGGCCCCGTTGTCCAACATACATGACTACTGGGATAATACACTTACGTAGCTAAGGGTGAAACTTGAACAAGGTTAGGGAATAATTCCAGTACAAGACAATTGTTTTCATAACTCGGTCTTCCAGATCGCTTTATTCGCCTTCCTAGCCCAACCCAACCCATTCGACCAATCGTCCCGCCCAAACGGGTCCTTATTCTTATTCGGGCCTAAGGATGGATAGAGAGATTGACGCTATCCATACCATGATGCTTACTCTTTGTTTGTATCAAGGACCTTCATTACTTGAGGAAATGGACAGGAATCACCTTACTTCCTTGCTTTGGTATGAGCCTTCCTTACAGATTTCGTGTTTGACATAGTTTTCAGATGGCAAATCCACCCTTTTAAAACCAAAACCCTTTAAATGCACTCAAGATCCCGTTATAATGCTTGTATGAATGTTTGTACTTACGTGATCACCATTTCTAAAACAAAACCATGACGCATTTTTTAAAATCAAAACCTTTTTAAAACAAGAATTTCGTAAAAAGGCAACATTAGCGAAAACCTCACCAAGACATTCCGCATTTGTCGAAGTCAAAATTACCCGCCCGCCCATTTCAAAACTCCCACTTAGTCCACTCTTACAACTACACTATAGTTGACTAGGATATACATTTTCAAAACCTTGTCTTTCCTTCAAAGCTCACTCAACACAAGTGGCACACACCCACTTCAAGAGTCAAAACATTTCTTCTTTTAGTAAGTGTGTTAGAATGGTCGATCGTGTTTTGATTCCATCACATCTTCTTATCCTAGCTTCAAGATGCCTGGAAATCTGAACACTCAACCTCCACCAACTTCAAGATGGTAATGATCGAATCCAGCCGCGCTAGCCCAGATCCAAGTTAATCAAGACCAAGTCATGATCGCTGAGATCATCGAGGCCTGATCTATGCCAGAGGGAGATTGCTGCCTCAAGAAAGTGAAGTAGTGGGTGACTTCGCTGGATGAATCCATGACGAAAATCCTCCCATGGGAATGATCAGAGACGAGAAAAGACTCCAATACTTTTAGAGGAGCAATTGATTTACCTTAAAGGGATGACATTTATAGGAGAATAACCGCAAGTACGAGGTCGCCAATTCCAAATTTGCCAACCAACTTCAATATGTTTGATATCCTTTAAATCTCAAGGGGCATGAGAACCCTTTGAACCACATCCGTGCCTTCAAGGATTACATGTCTATCAAAGGCATCAAACCCAAGATGTTCTTAAGGATCTTTCCTTCATCTCGTGACACCATCCCAAAGCAATGGTTCTACTCTTTAGAACACAAGAAGATCGCTACTTGGGAAGATGCCGCGATCGAGTTTGCTAAGTAACATGGATAATGCCGAGATCCAAGTTAAAATGCGCGACCTAGAGGTTCTTACCAAAATGACAAAGAAGGATTCACCAACTTCCTAAGTAGGTGGAGGAAGACTAGCACCCAACTAGTTGAACGCCTGACGAGGCTACCCTTGTGGAGAAATTCGTGAGAAATCTCAAACCCATCTATGCCAATCATTTGAGATATCAAAACATCAAAACTTTCAAGGACTTAACTGTATTTTAGGAACAAGGATTGAAGATGACATCCGAAGGGCTTGTCCAAAACGGTAGGTCGAGGGATATCAAGGCTCAACAAGTCGCTCATACTTTTTCCCACTAGCAAGACCGATGAAGTTAACCTTCTTTGAGCTTATCCAAGAAAAAGTAATTCTACCAAGGAAATTCACAAACCTCGGGGGGATACTTACTCCAACGCTCTTAAGAGATTAACAAACAAGGCAACCCAACCCATAGGACCAACTCCGAACTAAAAGAAATCCAAGTTCGGGACGAGAACTCGACTGTGAATACCATAGGGGCAAGGGGACATGACACGGAAAATGCTACAAATTGAAAATGTGCTTCAAGATATGATTGAAGACTGTCGACTACCAATACCGCCGGAGGTAAACTAACAACACTTTAACCCTCTTGGGCTTCTAGTGATCACAAGTGAAGAATCTACCTTAGATTGTTCACACATCATTTCTCCAATTGAAGATGAGATCCATGCGATTGAGAATGAAGGGTTCTACTCTACTATCTCCCCTACCATTTCCGATTTCATCACACATGGGCAAAGAGGAGATAAAGTTTGGGAATTAGAAAGTGTGGTAAACAACTTTACATGATCTCAACGCAACACCTAGGAGCATGTGCCACTAATCTTCTTCTCAAAATGCTACTATGCAAGAAATAATCACTATGAGTTGAAAAATTAATGACCAAATCACACGACTAGAAGACGAGATCATGAGAATGAGAGAACTAGCTACACCAATGGAATATGAGCCGTAGACGATGAGGACGCAGTATCTCATTGAAAACTCCCTTAGTCAAAGAAATAGTCCAAAATGGCGAAGACCAAGATGTGACCACTAACTCGTCGTACGCCCATATCAAAGCACTACTCAAATGGTCCAACCAACGTTGTCACGCTAAATGATAACAAAGATGACTCACTGATCACTGTCAACATTTACTGTAAGACAAAGGCTGATCTTTCACCGCAACTAGTAAAGCTCATTCCCACATCGCCAAGCTTTACCGCAAGCTTTGGCCAAACTAAATGTGGCACATAACTTCACACCCGAAGATGTAGTCAACTTGGTCTTCCAAGAATCACCAAAGCTAAGAATCCTATTACTTTTCGCATTTAAGATTTGCCACCTTTGGGGCGCTAGTCACAACTTGTTTTTACATCACGCTCATTTGTCAAAGAAGAACGTAAGCAATGACCTCGTAGATGATGGCTCCGGTCAATGTCATATCAAAATGGCAGATACAAATTAGGCATGAAAGAGTCGGATTGACTTACCAATCAAGGTGTTCGCGACAATGGTACATGACGAGGTCGTAGGACTCGTTAACCCAATTCATAGCACCGCCAATTGAGCGCAAAGGTTAACTTCCAAATAGTGGACATCAAGCTTCTTCAACATACTTGGGAAGACTCGATTCACGCCCAAGTGTGACATCCACCCTTCATTCAAAGATCAAAATCCCACTAAATGGCAAAGTGACGACCACTTCGCTACCCATCAAGGCAATAATCAAAAGAAGTCAAACAATCAAGTCTCCACGGATCCAAGATAACTTGGGGGCTTCCAAAGCATAAATGTCATAGAAAGGGAATTGGCACTTTATACTATGATCCCTACTCCAACTGTGGTCAACACATGCTCAAACCTGTGATACTTCCGAATGCTTTTAAACCCCATCCTAAGAAACACTTCGCACTCATACAAGGAAGGCAATCAAAAAGGATACCACTTGACTAGGGTACAAACCCACTAAAGAGAAGTTCTAGATGTTGCCTCAAGTTCAAAACCGTACGTGGGAGTCCAAATGCACCATACTTCCCTACCCTAAAGGGATATCAATGTGAAGGAAGCCTCAAGAACTCTTCCACGGATTTCCAGCCTGCACTTATCTCTAGAGGAAACTAATGGAATCGAGATCTTCACGATTGCTACTTCATCCCTCCAGAAACCGTTCCTACCGCTCAAAACCACAACACCTTTGCTAGCTATTTAACAAGTCGTTAGTCTATTATTGAGAAGATCGATTTGTTAGAGAGCGACAGAGATGAGATCATTACGGTGATACTTCAAGACGATCACTTTCAACTCCACACCGCTGCTAATCACAAACAAAAAAACCAAATCAGTGAAGGATGAGAAATCAATCAAGTGGACCAACAATCAAGGAAGACTTTCAAGCTCACCACCTGGGAGAAGGAGAGATGTTCAAAAGAGAACCAGAAGACGATGAACCCGAGTCGAGTCGAGAGGGAGTCGAAATGGAGTCTAGAGAAGTCACTATGAGTCTCCTCCGCCGTCATCCCCATTCCTTTGTTTCCTAAATAGCCTCGAGTAGTCACAGAAGTTCTGAAATGTCCCAACCATCGCCCTTTACCGCCACTGACCACAGATCGATGGGCTTTGTTCCAACTTTACTCAAACTTAATATGAATAAACCGTTCCGTTACTCTTTGTGTTATCTTGAATGCAATTGCGTTACATGATGATACCGTGATGACCAAGACCCAGACTAATTGAATACCTCCCCACGAGCCAAAGAAATACTACAGGAAGGGGATGGGGGACCAGTAATAGAGACACGAACCCATCAATGTGTAGGAACCGAACTAAAACTCCCAAGAACTTAGGATAGGGACCACCTTGAAATACCGAAGGGCCGATTTCATGACTCCTAAACGAGTTCAAAGACATCTTCGCTGGTCCTACAAAGACATGCCAGTGGATCGATAGATATTGTCGAGCATAGAACTCCGATTAATGCCAGGTTTCAAGCCTGTGAAACAGGAGCTACCAAGGAGAAACAAATGGCTCTCAAGATTATGGAAGAAGTTGATAAGCAATTCAGCTGTTCATCAAAGCTTTATATTCTGGACTAGTAGCAAATATAGTACCTGTATCCAAAAGGATGGGAGAATCCGTGTTTGTGTTGATTTCAGAGATTTAAACAAAGCAAGTCCTAAAGATGACTTCCCTCTACCACATATCGACATATCGTGGACAACATCGTTGTAGATCACGGATTACTATCCTTCATGGATGGGTACACGGTTAAATTCAAATCAAGATGGCCATAGAAGACATGCATAAGACCGCTTTTGTCACTCAATGGGGAACCTATTGCTATACAGTAATGCTGCTTAGTTAATCAACGCCGAGCTACATATCAACGCACCGCAACTTTACTTTATAATGCATTATTATGATGCACAAAGAAGTCGAGGTATATGAGATGACATGATTGTCAAGTCCATGATAGAGAAGCATATTATGAACCTTCTCTCATGAATTTTTGCTATGCTTAAAGTACAACATGAGGCTCAACTTTAAACCGACATTTGAGTAACATCCGCAAACTTCCTCGGATACGCTAGCCAACGAGGTATAGAAATAGACCCTTCCAAGATCAAAGCTCTAATCGAAATGCCAAACTCAAACTGAAAAAGAAATCAGAGGATTCTTGGGAAAAGTGCAAATATAAGTCGATTCATATCGAAACTCACCATGACGAGCCATCTTCAAGAAGCTCAAGAAAACGGATCGCTGGCCATGTGGGATGATGATTCACAAAAGGCATTTGATCGAATCAAGGAGATATTGGCTAAAACCACCAGTGCTCACTTACCTCAACAAGATCAACCTCTTGGTGTATATCACACACAATAACCGGAAGGGAAAGCATGCTATAGCTCAAATCGTAGGGAAGAAGAATAGGGCTATCTACTACCTTAGTAAGAAGTTTCTTGAGTATTTGTTAAATACTTCACAACTCGAAAAGACATGCCTCGCTTGTGGGCAACGGTAGCTTACACCATTACATGCTTAGCTACTCCGCCAAAATATACTCCAAAATGGATCAACAAATACTCGAAAACCTGCCCTCAACGGACGCCTAGCAAGATGGACTTTGATGCTCCCAGAGTTCACCTCAAGTATGTGTCAGCAATAAAAGGACGAGCCGCGAATTTCTTCGTGCAGAATCCATCAATGATGCACAAACAACACACTTGGTCATTTCCACGAGGATATACTCCAAAACCGATGTAGACTCCGGGACCTTTACTTTGATGGAGCATAAAACTTAAGGGATTGGAATAAGGGTGTTGTTCATTTCTCCAAGGTGAGCATACACCAATCTTCTGTAAAACTCGACTTCGAGGGTGACAAAACAACGCTGCAGAATACAAAAGCGTGTCTCATCGACTACAAGCGGCAGTTTAGGGCATTAAAACCTCCGAGTACATGGGGATCATCCTGATCATCAACCAAGTTACGGATCTTCGAAAACCGGCTTAAAGCTTAGCACCTTATCGCCGTAATAGACCAAGTTGCTCAATCTTTCGATCACGCTGGATATATCTACACCTACCCGAGGAAATGAACTGCGACGCCTTCGCAAACTCGATTTGATCAATATGCCAGATGACATGGTAGAGATGCCTTTATGATCGAACCCATCGGGCCGAGATATGTCCACCAAATCATCGATTTAAGAGGAAATTGCACAGAACCCTGGTTCCCAAGCAATCCTAAATTTCAAGCTCAATTGAGATTTCATCCACCTGATATGGACAAGAGGGGACAACGTGTTATATGCCTACTAGCTTCCCAATACGTTCTCATGCAAGGAGAGTTATACAAAAGAACACCTCTTGGTGTAATCTACGTTGCCTTTGATCATTCACAGGAATTTTAAAGTGACGAAGAAGTCCATTTATGGAGAATGCGTCCTCACGAAGGGGCCCATGATGGCAAAGAAAATCACACGCTTGGGGTATTATTGGACCAAAATGGAACCATTGCATCAAATACGTAAGACATTGCTATAATTGCCAAATCTTCGGGAATGTACAACATGTCCTCCTTCATCGCTTATACAATGACATCTCGCCATTTTCTACCGGGGAATCGACATAATCTGAAGATAACCCCAAATTTAACAGAGGTCAATGCTTCCATCCTAGTAGTGAATTCGACTATTTCACCAAATAGGTAGAAGCGCTTCCTCACACTAGTCTCATAGCTAAAAACGCGGGCAAAAATTCATAAACAACATCATCCGCCGAGCACGTTTGCCCATCTTTGAGATCATTAGTGATAACGGATCACATTTCCAAGTCGAGACTTGCGAGTAATTGCTACCAGCTGTACAAAATTAGACATCATTTCGCCATTTTCAGATTAACGGACTAATCATGGGTAGGGAGTAAAGAAACAAGAATGTTGTCATAATTTCAAGAAAATGATCGACAATTATCGAGATTGGCCAAGCAAGATACCATTTGCCTTATGGGGATATCGCACATCCTGTTAGACGCCATCGGGGCCACCTTTTCTATTTGATTTGTTTATAATGGAAGGCTGATGACCGGTGAGTTAGAGATACCATCCTCAAAGCATCTTACTCGAAAGTCAAATCCAGGTTGGCCATCGGAAGAGGGATAGATATGAAGAACTCATCCTCCTGGATGAAAGTAGGCTACGCGCCTTGCACAATGTCCAAATATATCAAGCACGTATCAAACGTGCTTTCAACAAAAGTTAGCCTAGGAACATCAAAGAAGGAGACTTAGTACTCAAATCGGTTAGAGCTCTTTTACTTGTTGATCCACGGGGAAAATTCAAACCTAATCATTTACCCATTCTTAGTAAACCATACAGGGGTGCGTTAGAATCACACGGATGGAATGAATTTTCCAAACCCGACAAACTTTCACCACTCTCAAACGTACTATGCCCAGAATAGAGCAAAAACACGCTACCAGAATCCTCACGCGGCATTACTCCGTCGACACTAAATAAATGGCTCCCGCCAAGCCGAATATTAAATGTCACCGCTTCTGATTTTGACAAATCACATCCTCATATCATCAAATAAACTAAAATCGCACTTCGTGCAGGCGCGAAAAGTTTCCGCTTATTTTCTAAGTTCATTATGCTCTTGCTTAGAACAATTATTCTTTTACATTTACTCAACTACGCTATAGCGGTTCGATTTCATTTTTTAATGAATACGCAGGCAACTTCTTCAACGTGAATACAACCCATTATTTTAAAATGTAAATAGAAGGACATTTGCATTGCATTTGGAATTCGACAAGAATAATAGATAGAAAATCACAACGTGTTTTCATAACCATTTAACCTTTTATTTCATTCTTTTTCAATAATAATACGCTACATATAAAAATAAAATAAAATAAAAGATTCTAAAAACCCCACCTTATTACAAAATAAATAGTACAAAAAAATAATAAAGCTTAGGTTACTCCATCCTTTTTCTTGCCTTTTTGTCATTTTCATATTTTTCACACGCCACCCACCCGAGCCGACGCCTTCAGCGCCACTTCGATCTAATCACCAACTCGCTTCTTTCGATATCAGCCTACCATTCTTTCCCATCACCATCTCCACGGAGAAGTCTTCTGCTTTTTCAAGGATGAACAACTGGAATCCGCTTCTTCCTCTCTCCTTCGATGCTTACTTTCTTTTTCCACTCGCACTCAGAACAAAGGGCTCGCTTCTTCTTTCAATCTCTCTCGCTTCTTCCAGTAGTAGCTTTCTCCATCGCGCAGAGAAGAATCCGACACCCATAAGGTACACCGCGTATGAATTCAAGAACCACAAGATGCTTTGCCCATTTAATGGGCCCACTTTCGGGATCGTCAAGAGTAAGAGCCAGAGGTTACAACAAATTCACCGCGGACGGACGTTTTGGGCTGACGCCTGCTTTTAGTCCAATCGCCTCATCGCACTCTTTTCCAGAAGATGCACTCATGACTTCTAAGCGAATGCACAGACGCGTAGGATCAAAGAAGACACCTGTTGAGATTTGAGGTGCTACCATGGTACAATCCACCTAATCAAGGGGCCATCATCACTTTTCGCTTTATTCTACACACCGCAGATCGATTTAAGTCCACTATAAGCAATAACCCTGCCCTCATTGCAATTTAACAGCATGATAAGAAGGAACATGAACTGGGCCTTGATCAATCAAGTCGCTCCATAAGCATGAACTTCTACCAAAAGCAGTATTAGACATCAAAGAAAAATGAAAAAAAAAAAAAAAAAAAACGTAAAAAAAAGAAAAGGAAGAAGAAAATGTTTCTTTACTCGCAAGATAGACGGGACTTCTAAATAGGGTCAGAGTCGTTTATCGCTTTCCTATTATCCAAGCCCAACAAGATCTCTCTCTCCATAAAACAAGTCGGGCTCATACTTCCATTTGCTCAACAAGTCCAAAAGATTTTGGATCACTCTTCAAGTCTTCATCAACATGCCCTTGAGGACATACACATGCAACAACAAACCCTCAGTTTCTTTCGCTTAGCAACATAAGAAACGGTCGCCTCCTGTAATAAACCTGGCCACTGAAGTCCAAAGATCCACTCCTTTCGAGGTCACTAGACGTCCACTCAAGCTCAATAATCCAAGCAAGTTCCCAAATTTGTTTTTATACTTTGTGAAGTGAGAAATCACCATGGCAAAACCTGGTCCACCATCAATCGCGTACTTTCAGAAATGGGCAACCCCTCCAGGAACGCATGATAATTGGCCAAAGAATCAAGACAACATCCAAGAACGGATTGACAAATCTTGATGAGTCAACTCAAAACAATGATCCAAGATTATAGTACCATGTCGAGCCCACATGTTGGAGAACTCGTTAGTCCACTTCGCTTTAATCTCCAAAAAGTATTCATGATGAGTGCTTTTTTTGAGAATTTTATGTAATAAGATGAAGAAGAGAGAAAGAATTGTGTGAATAAAAGCTCTATCGACGCTCTATTTATACTAATTTTGCTTTCCTAACCGCTGAGCAGACAGATTGAACAGCGCAAAGAATGGGCTTTCTCTTTTAACGCAATCATGCCGCGCTTTCCTCAAACCAGTTTCTGATTTTCCGCTGGATCTTTCTTTACTTCCGTGACGCCTAATAATTTCCTTATTCTACGCAGTTATTGTTTTTGCAAAATGAGGAAATTACCATATTTGTGTATTTCCTAACTTACGCACGCATCTCGAGGCAATATCGACATTTCCCCGGCCATTTTATCACACTTATACATTTTTCATTTTAGGAAAATAATTTACACTCTCCAATTTAATTCATTTCAAAGTTTATATATTTATTTCATTTATATATTTCTTTTTACTTTTTTTCATCATTTCATTTCTAATTATAGGTTCTTTTTTTTTTGGTAACCTTCCTACCGGCCCCATTTCTAATTTTTTTTCGCAGATTAGACTTTTTGCTTTTTGCATTCCGCTGAGTCATTCGCTTTGCGCTAATTTAGTGCCATATGTATATACAAAAGAATGTTTTATGGATTTCTATGTGTGTAAATTTTTGCAAGAAGACTGCAAAGAAACCATCTACCAAACTGCTCAAAGCTAACCTATAGTACAAGCAAACAACCTGCCCAAAGGTGACTGAAAGGCACCGTCATATATACAATCAAAAGGGAAATATATAAACCGCTCGATTCCCAACCAAAGTCCGAAAATGTCCAAAATGAAGGTCAAATGCATACAAAATAACAAATAAAAAAAACTACCGCTGGCCGCCCGCCCCGCAACCTCGCGCGAGAAGCTGCACCGTGCCTCAACCTGGGAGCTCCTCAATGCAAGCGAGGTTCTCCCGAGATCAAGCTACTGCCTTCAGCCACACCTCAGAAAACAACAAATTTCCATGTCAATCATTTCAAGCAATCCAAGGAAATCAAAATTCAAAATGAAATATGCACAAGATTCGCATTGACTTACCTCGACCGATGGCTCGACTAAGAAGAGTTTCGCAGCCAGTTGGCTACCTCTTCCAACGCAATCGAACCGAAGGCGCGCAACCGCATTTTCAAGAAAGAAGTTCTCACATCAATAAGTTCAACCAAATGTTCTTACACAAAAATTATAAATTGCAGGTCACCTTCCAATCGATGCCGCGCCGCTCAGCCACAGATCCGTCAGCGCCACGCACGCCAAAGTCAGGGCCGAGATCGCTGCCCTCCCCAAGGTGCAGTGTACTCGAGGGTCTGTGGGGTACTTGGGGCCTGGCGCCCCCGCCTCAACCTCCCGCAAGGTCAAATATTTTCACAATCTGATCATCATAGTTTTAAAATCAAAGAAGAAGAGTAAGAGATACTAACCACTATCTAGAAGTACGCCAACCTCCCGCAGAGGAACGCCAGTGCAGTTCGCCAGAGAGAAGGAGGCCACCACGACGCTACCAAGTAAGCGCCCTCTTCGGCTTTCAAGGCTCTCTCGAACATCGCCTGGGATTTGCTGGGAACCGTCAACACGCCCCGCTGAGAGCACCGACGGCGCCAAGCGCGCCATACTACACAGACTCCATCGACGCCTCAACAAAGCAATGGGCCGAGCTTCCAAGGTCAAGGACTCGACCCACAAAGGAGGCGCTGGCAACAGACGACGCCAAGGCCTGGCACCCCATCGGGACAAGACAAAACAAGGAATCATTCTTATAATCGATTAAAAGCAATGAAGAAGCAAATGAATATAAACGAGATGCTCACGCATTCACCAAGAGCGTTCACGCCCGCCTAAAACACTGAGAGTGAACTTGCTCGCCCTACACATCACCCAATCCTCACGACGTGGGATAGGCCTTCTCCGGGGCCGCCCGTCCTCTTGGGCGAGAGGTTTGAAAAGTAGGAGTACACTCCATGCCTCGTGAAACAAGATAAGTCAATAAACGATCTTTCTAATTCTGATAAGGAAAGTGGAATTGACGAGCAAGGAAAATAATTGATTTAAAGTTCAATGAAGGTTCATACTCCAACAATGTACCCAGGTCTGATGAAGACCAGGAGAAGTCCCCTTCATCAACTCCGACGAATCCATGGCCATCATGAAGCTTGATGAGGACCGTAAACCATTAGTGACTCACCCCCAACGCCTAGGAGTCAAAGTCGTAGCGAACGGAAAAAGCTTGCCGACAGCCTTCTCCTTGTCTCTGAGGTAAATCAAAGACAGAAACTACCAGCCAGCGGCTCTCTGCTCAGCAATACAGGAGGAGGAGAGCTGCTTCCTCTGGCCAATCCGTCACTGGGCCACGGATCTTTCGCAAAGTAGTTCCCAACGTAGGAATCCTGCACTAAACCGTATGATCGTGAATGTACTTTTCAAATGGGATGTTCTACTATCAATCCCTTCCGCTGCCAGTCTACCTCATAGTGGTCTTCGGCCACTCCACCGCCTCGCCCCACACCTACACTGCAATCATGCCGTACTCCTCGCAGTGACTCCCACTCACCAAAAGGCACGCAAACGCGGGTCCGTGTCCCGCAATCGGTCCAAGAAAGCGCGATCAGCTAGCAGTTAGCTCTACAACTTGCTCTTTCGCGATATCCTCTCCAGGCTCGTACTAAGGCAATCAACGCTTCCATGCTCGATCATGGCGTGTTTCCTCCGATGATGTACCGCCGTAGCACTTATCATTGCCATAGAATTCCGAGAACGACCTCGATGTTCTTGCCTCCTATCAGGATTTGTAACAAAAGCTATCTTTAGTTTTGATGAAAGTTGAAAAAAATATGAGCAAATGAAATAAAAGAAGGTGAGTGATGAGTAATGAATTCAAAATTACCAAACTCTTCACCGTCCCGTAGGACAGTGACCCTCTACCCCGGCAGCAAGTGCCTACTCTCCCAGGTCGCACCACGCGGTGCTCCCTCACCGACGACCTCTCGTCCGTCGCTGGCCCGCCTGGGCCTCTCCTCCTCAATGTACTCCTCCTCGTGGGACCTGCCTCAAGAAAGAATCACCGCTGGTGTGAAAGCCCGCTCAAAAGCCTCTCCTCGACAACAAAGAACAGGTATCTCCACGAGTCCTCCTGTAGGTAGTTTCATCACCCGCAACATCAGCAAATTTAGCAAGGCCACGTGACGATCGCCTTGTTAAGGGATTTTCGAGCCTTTGGAAGCTCCCGAAATCACTCTTTTCTCGCCATCTTTCGCCATATTCTCACAAAACCCGATCACTCATGTGGTAATTAGTGGTCATACGTTTCCACTCAAGCCTAGTTCCTGTGTTCGAGTCAAAAATTTGCAAAGATTTCGTTATAACGACGATTATGCCCTAGAAAAGTGTCCTTAAAAGCCGTCACAAACCAAAAATTTCAGATGGCAGGTTTACCCATCATCCAAGGATCCCAAATATCAAGTTTCATCGCAAACGGGCAATCCTAAGGCTATTTTCTCAACAATTTACGCCTAGTCGTGGAAACCGCCTCAATTTCACTCAAACGCTAAAACTTGCCCAAAATTCTAAAACAAATACACAGTGTTATGTCTTTATACTATTACCAATTATCCATTTATGATTGAACTTGATAAGGCAAATGTATTCGTGTGAAGCCCTAAATTTTCGAAATACCATTGAAATCCCAATTTTTTGATCCAACGGGAGCAAATATGTAAGATTAATGCAAGAACGTAGACACATACCGATTATTCATGATTAACTAAGCTTTTGGATCAAACGCGTAAATGGCCGAGACGGAGAGAGTACGTGACGGTTTCAAATAAATGAATAACCTCTCTTATCGCTTTTTACGCAGAAATGCACTTCGGGAACAGTAGACAAAGAAAGCGTTAAGTTATTATTCCCAAAGAGACGCAGTTTTGCCGCGCTTCTTCTGTGTGTTCCTCCATAACGAGTTTTCAAAATTTAGCATGAAATTCAAGTTATTTGTGGGCACATCTTTGGTGCGCTTTCTACATGCTTATTTTATTTTTGATTCGTTTACATTAGACATCTTAGACTTCTAAGCCCGTGCAGATTACTATCATACGTTATTTATCGCCAAGACTCGCTTGTCACAAATGGCAGCGCATATTGCCACAGTGTTTTGACACGCTTCCATTATATTTCCAACGAGTAAGCGGATAGACCTTCCCTTCTTTCCTAGAGATTTTGAGATTAGTTCTCTGATTATGTTCTTCTACCAGAAAGAAGCGGATTTACTTTTCCTCCTGAGATACATGGAGACTCAACATCACCCACTCCTTCAAGTTTGTTTGCTTCAACACAAGTAAATTTCTCCTTAGCCTCGATCGGTCTCCGGGCTTGCCTTTCCTCATATCCTCGTAAAACCCTTTTCAGAATGTTTTATTTTCGCACACCACTTATCTTTGCCCAAGAGCCCCGAGCGCCCTGGGCCCAAGTCGCCCAAAAAATCTCTGTACTTTTCTTCTGGTCAAGAGCTTCCTTACGAATGCCCAATGGACTTTAAACACCTTCCTGAAGGGGCAGACAGAAAATGTTCTCAGATATGTGCCCGCTCATACTTGAGCCGCCGCCGCCATAGTCCACGTTGTCAGGTCTGGATCACCTGAGGTTGTTACTTACCTTCGCCTTGTTCAAGCCAGCCAAAGTGTGGGGGCTCAGAGATACTCATTTTTTGCACTTCAAACTACCCGATGATGATCAAGCCAGTGATGTTTGCCATGCTTAACGATTTGTGACGATTCAGTAATCTTATCATCATGATTGCTCAAATATTAAATGTCTACCTCTTAATTGTTATCTACGTGCCGATCGGTCGTTTTGACAATAATTAGAGTACATTTGGAGTCAGGCTTCAAAACGCGTCTCCATTTTTTCTCGATAAACCGTAAAATCCCAAGTCGGATGTTCGGAATGTCTGGATATTTCTATTCCATTATTTTCACAATCTTTATTCTTTTCGTAAAATAATTTCAAAGAATATTCATACAAGATATTAAGAAAACCAAATTATTCCGCCCTTTCGATAAATTTTTCAAAACATTTAAATCTTTCTTCCAAGCAGTGAGAAAACCACTTGGAATGTATTGCGAAGAGCAGGGCCGGCGTTTTGCAAATATGATGTAAAATGGGCGGATTTGTCATCTCGATCCGCCCCTGTATTCGGGTTAAGCAAGAAATTGGGATAAATCCCTAGACAAGTCTTGAAGGAAATAGGGTACGCATCGGCGAAAAAATCCTATATAGGCGCGAGCCATCGGTCGATGCAAACTTGTCTGATTTGAAAATTGGAAAATGGGTTGCTGTTTAAAGGGTCATGAGATGATTGAAAAGCGTCTTGACCATTAAAAGGTTTGTAAAATGGTTTGAAAAGGGTGTTTGAACCCGTCTTGATTTGAAAAGGTCGTTTAGACCGCTTTTGTGTTGATGTGAAGAAGGAGACTTGAATAATCGTCATTGTTTTGACAATATTAAGTCGAGAGTTCGGTTTTGCAAGCTTGACATGAATAGTTTTCAAAATGATTATGAACTAATTGTTTTAAGTTCATTTTTTTGTAATTAGTCAATATTCATCATCGTACTCGGGTTTAAATCCCACATGGTATGTAGAACCAAGGATGATTTTGTATTTATGACTAATGCATTTGTTTTAAAAATGTAAAGGAATGAAACAAAAAGGTTTTAAAATGCCTTTTAAAATGTAATTAACCAAATATTATCACCGAAATATGGATTAAACCGTCATGATATTAGGAACCAAGGGTAAAAAATATTTTATGGTTAAAAGTTTGTCATGAAAATGAGTTGACATATTTGAAATGGTAAAAACCGATTTACAAATAAGAAATGAAATAAGGGGAAGACGAGACCAAACACGGCTGGATTAAGGCCTAAGAGGGGGTTTAGGCGCAAGCTACCCTGCTATACAAGCAGCCCCTGTCTCCGGCCAAAATCCGGTTTTGGCTCATTTAACCCATATTTGAACCATGTTATGCATGTTTTAGCATGTTATAGTCATAAAACAGATGAAAAACATGATAGAAGAGGATTTTTACACCCTCATACTTACATGATAGGCTTGAGACGAGAAATCGACGAAAGTGTATCAACTTGTTTGGTCGAAAAACTCGGTTTGAAAACCGTTTTAGCAATGTAAAAAAGTGTTTTATGTTTAGTGATGGTGTAGTTGGTTGAGATGGTCGGTCAAGTGATTTAATGCACGATGACGGTACCAAAAAATGTGTAAGGCTTGTGTTTTTTCGATCGGTGAGGTCGAGAAACACGTGTCGGTTGTGACTTGAGAAGTCGAGTCTAGAATCTTAAGGAGAAATGAGGGGGAGGACACTTGCGTCACTCTCAAATGGTGGCATTTGAGGGGTATTTATAGATAAATGGGTGGTTGTGTGCGTTTTGGCGACACGGCCGCATTTTCGCTCGAAGAGCGTGAGCCATTTGGTCTTGAGGTGTCTTGTCACTATCACGCAATTGTAATCATGATTCGTTCTATCCTATATTTTGGATGAACTTGATTTGTACTTGACCATGAAGTATTCCGGGAATACTTAACATGGAAGTCTTGAAAAGTTTGTTTTTTGTGTTTGACTCGGTTTGACTCGTTGTTGGAGTTGGTATTTGAATTTTTGAGTCGAATTTTGGTCCGGTGTTGGTTTTGACTCTAATTAGTGTCATTGTGACCCCATCGTCATGCATTAAACACTCCAGGTACTTTTGAAAAGTTTTGAAAATTTTTATTTTCGAAATCGTTGTAAGTTTTAGGCGTATAGTTGTACAAAAGCGTCGATCAAGCGTTGCGATTCTAAGCATGTTGTAGTCCGATAATTATCGGGTGTTTGTTGGAGACTTGACATATCTGGGGTATCTATACTATGATACTTACAGACGACCATTTTAACCCTACAATACTGATCAATTACACCAACACAAATCAACATAAAGGATGGAGAAAGTCGATCAAGTGGACCAACAATCAGGAAAACTATTCAGGGTCACTACTGGAGAAGGAGAGATGTTCAAAGGAGTACCCAAAGACGATGAATTCGAGTCAGAATCGGAATCAGAGTCGGAGTCGGAATCTAAGTCTAGAGAAGTCACTAGAGAGTCTCCTCCTGTCGTCACTCTCTACCCTTTTGTTCCTCCTAGCATTGCATCGCCTAGTAACAGTAGCTTGGGAATGTCCCAACAACTGTCCCTTTACCTCCACTGACTACCGCGCAGATGGCTTCTTTGTTTGACTATTTTCAAACATTAATATGAATAAATCGATTACGCTTACTCCTTGTGTTATTTAAGAATGCAGTGCATTTACGATTATAATGAGGATGATCGACCCGGACTAAATCGAATTACCTCCTATATAATTAAAGAAATACTAAAAGAGGAGGAAGGGCACCGATTATAGAAAATCCAGAACCTATCAACGTAGAAGCAATTAGAACCCCAATAACTTAGGATATGGGCGAGCCTAGACCCAACCAGAAAAGGTCGATTTCATCGACATCCTACGATTTCAAAGACGTATTCGCTTGGTCTTACAAGGACATGCAAGGGATCGACAAGGATATTGCAGAACATCGCATTCCGTTAAGCCGGGTTTCAAACACTGTAAAGCAGAAAGCCTCGTCGGATGAGGACGAGTGGGTGTAATACCGTCCTTTTAGGGACCCGTTTACAAACGTTAACCGACCTTGGGGGCGTGTGATAGTCTTTAGGAATTCGTACAAGAGATGCCTTGTGTCATGATAGACTTTGGGGATGAGTGGTACTCGATCGAATAGAGGTTACTCGATCGAGTAGCTTGGGTACTCGATCGAGTAGGGGCCACTCGATCGAGTAAGTTGGTCACTCGATTGATTAGCGTCTTTATAGCGAGGGTTTATAATCATGTTTTGATAGAACCGCAAATCAGTTCCGCCTCTTTTCTTCAGACCTAGATGTCGCCTCCCTCCTTCCTTTCACCTTAATACCTTCCATGGGAGGCTTTGAGGATGCTTGTGCCTTTGGGATAGGTTGCTTGAGTCGAGTAGCGGTCTTGACGCCGATATACGATGCGTAGGTATGTCATCATCATCATCTTTATTGTTGTTATTCCTTGTAGGGTTGTGGTAGTATTAATAGGTGTTTATGCTGTTTGTATAGGGGTTTTGCTTGCTTGGTTGATGTCATGTGGTTGAACAAGGAATCGCTGCGATTGTCTAAAGGTAGGTTCGCCTACTCATTTTCTGTTGGTTGTTTAGGGTGTCGTTTGTTGTTGTTGTTGTTGTTGTTGTTGTTGTTGTTGTTGTTGTTGTTGTTGTTGTTGTTGTTGTTGTTGTTGTTGTTGTTGTTGTTGTTGTTGTTGTTGTTGTTGTTGTTGTTGTTGTTGTTGTTGTTGTTGTTGTTGTTGTTGTTGTTGTTGTTGTTCTTGTTGTTTTTGTTGTTGTTGTTGTTGTTGTTGTTGTTGTTGTTGTTGTTGTTGTTGTTGTTGTTGTTGTTGTTGTTGTTGTTGTTGTTGTTGTTGTTGTTGTTGTTGTTGTTGTTGTTGTTGTTGTTGTTGTTGTTGTTGTTGTTGTTGTTGTTGTTGTTGTTGTTGTTGTTGTTGTTGTTGTTGTTGTTGTTGTTGTTGTTGTTGTTGTTGTTGTTGTTGTTGTTGTTGTTGTTGTTGTTGTTGTTGTTGTTGTTGTTGTTGTTGTTGTTGTCGTAATCTGATTTTGGTTGTGGCTAACGTGTACGTGGTTCTCGGTGCGTCCTCGGTGGCTGAGTCACTTGCGGGTGGCTTCATGCCCTAGTTTCGCCCTCAGTGGAACCCTTTGTTTGGGCTAAAAATAACATAATAAGGAAGGCCCACTTAATGAAATAAAAGGCTATGGGAGTAGTGATAAGGAGGAAGGAAGCCCGTAATTAGGAAAAGGGGGAGCAGGCTGAAAGAAGACCACGGGCCCATCGGAGGAGACGTCAGGACTAAGGAAAGACAAGTTAGGTAGAAGTTAGGGAGAAGTTAGGGAGAAGTTAGGGGATCGGGAGAATTGGGAAAGGCGGCCGAGTTTGGAAAGAGTTCTTATGGAAATTATATTCCCTTTCCATAATCAAAGTAGCACATATCTAGGGTTCTCACCCTATAAATAGCCAAGGAAGCAAATCAAGAAGGACATTCAACAATGCATCCACACACATACTCACGTCAAGACATTAACATATTCTTATACCCAAATGTACATCCATCCAAGATCTTGCGGGCTGGCCTCGCGCCAGGATTAACTACGTTTCAATTGTAATCATCCTCCTATTCAAAGTATAGTGCGATATTTGGCGGTACCCCCGTCCCCCTCCGGTTGTTCCCACATTGGGTTTTCCGCGTCACCAAATCTTACGTGTCAATTTACATTACGTACTTTATTTCTCTATTTACTTATCAACATACAAACAATCATATGACTAACTAACGAGTAAGACCGCATTGACCCGAATCAATCAACTTGGTAAAAAATACCTAAACAGTTTGGCGCCCACCGTGGGGCATTGTGGTCGTCAATCGTTGATACTCTAAATACACAATGGATAAGCAAGCATCGGAAGCCGTGTCAGGGAGCAGACAACCATCGCCACCACCACCACCATCTACTCAAAATCCATCATCAGCGGTGGCTGGAGTGCTCCGGACACACCTCAAGAATTATACCCACAGCAAAAACCTCTCTACCTCCTAAGACTCCTGCTGCCACAGCTCAGGCCAGATCAGATAAAGGAACAGCGATCTCAGGTCTCACCCCACCACCTAGTCCTACACAAATCTTGCTCACTGGCGTAGAGAATCTCCAGAAAGCCATGGAAAACATGAGAGAAGACCAAAGGAAGGCGGAAGCTGAAGCAAGAAGGAGAGACAGAGAGCTCTGGGCACAGATTGATGACCTAAAAAAGCAGTCTGTCACCCCAGCAAGCAGGGCAGGTGAAGGAAGATCTCCACTGGTAGATCTGACACAGGGGGCATCAGGCAGCAGGCAGATATCAGCTAAACTAGTAACAAGATTGGATCTGGCTATAGTACCGTCAGATGGAAGAATAACCCCACGAGGGTTGGGATACCTCACGCCAGATAACTGGCCGCCAGCCGGCTGTGTGGGGGCACGAACAGGTGGCATCCCTTGGCGACCCCCGCACCCGCAATCGATCGATCAGACACCTGGAGTAGGATCCGAGTGCAATCAGCAAGTGAACTGGGAGCAGGGGACGATCGTTACTTCAAACCCTCTGGCTGCCGGAAACCATCAGAACCTTCAAGAGCTCGGATCAGGAGGAAGTACGTTAAATCGTGACGGTGACGGGCGGACCCAGTTGGCCAGCCAAACATAACAAATCAGCGAAGATTGAGCTAAAGGAGATGCGGCGGGGTCCCAGTGGTCGTCATCCCCACTCGAGAAAGCAGCACTAGACAACTATGCCGACTCACCATTCGTGGACGCCATATCCATTACAGCCATGCCAAAGGGATTCACAAATCCAAACATGCCTCTCTTTGACGTCACAACAGATCCCTTTGATCATGTAAGCCAGTACAAGCAGAAGATGATGACAGTAACAGCCGTAGGACAAGTCAAGGAGGCTTGCATGTGCAAAGGATTCGGATCCACCTTAACAGGGCCGACACTTCGATGGTTTGTAAGCCTGCCCAACAGGTCGATATCTACATTTGCTGAATTAGTGAACGCATTCACTCAACAGTTCGCAAGCAGTAGAAAACCACAGAAGCATACAGGAGATTTATACAGAATCGTCCAGGGGGCAGGAGAGACCATTGGGGAATATAATACTAGATTCAACAACGAGAAGGTGGCGACGAGTGCGGCGTTTCAATGATAGTAGAAGCCTTCGAGAGAGGCCTCCACCATGACTCCAAACCTATACAAGCGATTGACTATGCATCCCTTGCCATAGTTTCGAGGCGTCTGAAGAGAAGTACTGCGCCGCAATCGGGATTGGAGGAAGATATTCTATCCAGAACCAGCCTACCTAGCACACCGAGTATTTCTAGTACCTCAGCTGTGGAGAAATCAGGAAGAAAGCAAACCACCAGCAAGAAGGATGAAAGATACAGGCCATATGGAAGGGGAGTCAACAGAATCGAAGAAAATCAGCAACTCCCTACTGCGCGGAATACGGATTCACTACGGTATCGGAGGAATCTGAAGGCACTCGGGGAGATGGGAGATGGAGTCGGGTGGCCCAACCCACCGATAGGAGAACAAGCATGGAGAAAAGATAGCAAAAAGAAGTGTGAGTTCCACCGTGATATTGGGCACAACACCGAGGATTGCACACTACGAAGAGATCAGCGCCTGTATGAGCAAGGAAAGCCGAGCTACCTATTACCACGTGGGGCAAGCGGCAGGATAAGGTAGGCCCGCCAAGCCCGAGACCCACCCACATGCACCAAAATCATAAATGTAATAAGGCGCTCGGACCTAAGCGGGTGACATATTCGAGCCAAGAGACATGCTACCGAGACCAAAGGAGACAGACCAGCAAATTCTTGTAGAATTTCTCACAGCGACCTACCAGCTGTCAGCTTCAACGAAGGAGATACATACGACGAATGAGAACATCATGACGCACTTATTATCACCTTGTCAATGGCCAATTGCACAGTTAGGAAGGTCTTGGTAGATACAGGCGGCTCGTCAACCCGATCATCTTTGAAAACAATAGAAAACATGGGATTCGGCGAGAAGGATTTGCAAAAGAAGACTATTACGCTAGTAGGCTTGATGGGGGAAAGCAACTAACTCATTTGGGAGAAATAGTCATCCCAACCTATGTGGGAAGAGTAAACAAGCAAGTCAGTATCCAGTCATGACGGTCCCTCCACCTACAATGTCATCTTGGGAAGACCGTGGCTACACCAGATGAAAGCAGTCCCCTCAACATATCACCAGTGCATAAAGTTCCCCACACCATGGGGAGTAGAGACAATAAGAGGAGACCAGGAGGAAGCCAGAGGCTGCTACAAGAAGGCACTTAAGTGTACGGCCAGCCCTCCCGCATAGCAATTACAGAAGCGGCTGTCCGGGGCGAATACATCGAGCCTCCGTGAGAAGAGCTTGATCAAGTTAACCTGGACAAGCCGCATGCATCGAAAAAGAACTATGCTCATTGGAGCAGGATGCACAGGAGCTTGAGACAGCAACTAATCAAGTTCTTACAGGATAACATGGATTGTTTTGCATGGTCGCACGATGACATGATAGGAATAGATCCGTCCATCATAACGCATAAGCTTAGTGTGGACCCAAAGTGTAAACCCATCCAGCAGAGAAGAAGAAAGTTTGCAGCGGAAAGGAACAAAGTAATCAACCAAGAGGTAGACAGCCTGCTGGCAGCAAAGAAAATAAGAGAAGTAAAATATCCAGAATGGCTGTCTAACGTAGTGGTGGTGCCTAAGAAGAATGGAAAGTGGAGAGTGTGTGTGGACTTCACCGATCTCAACAAAGCATGCCCTAAAGATCCCTTCCCGCTGCCTCATATTGACGCAATGGTAGATGCGACAATTTGGACAATAGATGTTAACATTCCGGACGCATGGAGTGGATACAATCGATTAAGATGGATCCTGCAGATCAAGAGAAGACGGCATTCATGTCCGAAAGAGGAATATATTGCTACAATGTCATGCCATTCGGCCTAAAAACGCATGAGCTTCACATATCAAAGGTCAAGTTAACCGAATGTTCAAAGAGCGAGATAAGAAGAACTATGGAGGTGTATATTGATGACATGGTGGTGAAATCAGAAAAGGCCAAAGATCACATGTGGCACCTGGCAGAAACATTCAGCACCCTCAGGGAATACAAAATGAAGCTAAACCCATCTAAATGCACCTTCGGAGTATCTTCTAGCAAATTCTTAGGCTACATTTTAACTCAAAGAGGGATAGAGGCCAACATCGAGCAAATCAAAGCCATCTTACAACTAGAGTCATCTGAGAAGCCTAAAGATGTCCAAAGACTAGCTGGAAAGGTAGCAGCCCTGAGCAGGTTCATCTCAAGATCTTCAGATAAGTGCAGGCTATTTTACGACGTGCTAAGGAAAAGTCAGAAATTTGAATGGACTGCGGATCACGATCAAGCCTTCAGAGAGCTGAAACACTACCTCGTGACCCACCATTGTCAAGCGGAGCCGGGAGAACCGCTATTCCTATACCTAGCCGTCACGAGAGGTGGCGTGAGCATTATTCTAGTCGAGAGCGAGGAAAGGAGCGGCGATATACTACGTGAGCAAGTCTCTGCTGCCGGCAGAGACCAGGTACACATCTCTTGAAAAGTTAGTATTAGCACTGGTAGTAGCATCTCGCAAACTGCGCCCCTATTTTGAGTCCCACATCATACATGTCGTAACCAACTACCGTGAAATCTATCATGAGGAAGCCTTAGCTATCGAGCGAGAATGTCAAAATGGTGCAGCACACCTCGGTTGGTACGATATCTGTATGACCCTAGAACAACAATCAAATCACAAGCAATTGGCCGACTTCGTGTCGACTTCATTGACCATCCGAGAATCGCGAGATGAGAAAATCCTCACCTTAGAAGGGAGAAAGGAGACAGAGATCTGGTAGATGCATATTGACGGAGCCTCCAACCAAAAGGGGGCAGGTGTGGGATTAATCATGCGATCACCACAGGGAGACCTGATAGCATAAGCAGTAAGATGTGAATTCAAGGCAACCAACAATGAAACAGAGTACGAGGCCTTGATATTAGGGATGAAGCTAGCTCTGGAATTAGGAGTCAGGCACCTGAGCATATCCAGTGACTCTCTAATAATAGTCAACCACGTGAATGATGAGTTTATAGCCAGAGATTCGAAGATGATTGCATAATTAAAAATAGCAAAGGAGTTAAAACAGAAATTCAGAACTTGTAAGCTTAAGCAACGAGATCCTTAGGGATCGAACGTGAAGCGGATGTCTTGGCAACTGGGGGCAACTGACATTCAAACCAAGAACTATCCAGCATCCCAATAGCACACATGCTAGAGCCTTCCATCCAGAAGGCAGATGAAATAGATAAAGGAGAAGTGGAGGATCCACAGAGCGGGGAAGGAGTCCAGGCAGTTACAGAGGAAGGTGAGAACTCTCAGCCAACCGATTAGTCGCCTGATCAAACAGCTGAACAGGCAGATGACTGGGATTGGCGCACACCTTACCTAGACTGGCTGCGTTATAACAAGTTACCAGATGACAAAAAGGAAGTAAGGGCTTTGAGTGAAGGCCTCCCAGGTTCATACTCATTGATGATATACTATTGAGAAAATCACTAGCGAGGCCCCTACTTACGGTACATGGACAAGGAAGAAGCACGATCGTGTTACATGCTCTCCTTTGATGGCGAATGTGGAAACCATGCGAGGGGGAGTCCGGCAAATAAAGCCCTCGGCGAGGATACTGCGGCCTACAATGAAGGTAGATGTAGCAGAATACGCACGCAAATACGACCCTTCCAGCGCTAGCGCACCAATGATCCATCAGCCAGCAGAACCCTTGCACCCTATTATCTCTCCTTGGCCATTCATGGCATGGGGCATGGACATAGTGGGACCTCTGCCAAGAGCCACGGGGAAACAGGGACGTGGATGCTAGCAATGACAGATTACTTCTCCAAGTGGATAGAGGCAGAAGCATTCACAGAAGTAAAAGATAAACAGGTCATTTCGTTTATAAAACGAAACATCATTTGCAGGTTTGGTATCCCATCAGAAATCATATGTGACAATGGCTCATAATTCATCTCCAACGATACCGAGGGGTATTGTGCTAGATGGAACATCACCCTAAAAAAGTCGGCATCTATGACTCCAAAGTCCAACGGACAAGCTGAATCCAGCAACAAAATCATCATGGACAATCTGAGAAGGAGGTTACAGAAGTTAGGAGGAAAGTGGGCAGATGAATTGCCACTAGTATTATGGTCGGACAGAACGACACCAAAGATAGCAACAGGTCAAACACCCTTCAGCCTGGTGTTTGGCGCGGAAGCAGTCATTCCATCAGAGGTTCTAGTTCCCACTCACAGGTATGAAAATATGACAGGGGAACTGAACAGTGCAGAGATGGTCAGAAGCCTGGACACAATTGACGAGCTACGAGCAAACGCAAAAATCCGTCTAGCTGCCTACAAACAGTCAGTGGCCAGGAATTACAACAAGAATGTAAAAGTCAGGCTCCTGGAGGTAGGAGACCTGGTTCTCCGAGAGGTGTTCCAAAACACCAAGAATCGAAAAGCAGGCAAATTCGCCTACAAATGGGAAGGACCATACCAGGTAGAAGGAGTTGTTGGCCATGGTGCATACAGACTGATGACTATGGACGGTCAAATCATACAACGCCCATGAAACATACTTCACCTGAAGAGATATTACTTTTAATAATAAGTAGACTTTAGCCTTCAGAATGATGTACTATGAAAAGCCAAATCATTTTTTAAAGTTAAAATAAAAATCCGGCAGTAGGCATACTGCCAATTTCACTTTTATTTTTGGTGTCTCTAGTTATTTTTAAGACTTTAAACTACTATTAGATGGTGTGGTCAGCGGCGTCCTGGGACCACAATTGCTCAGTACCCCATGAGATGGCGAAGGTAATTAACATCATTTTAATAGATTTTCCTATTTTCGAGGCTTCTCTAGGTACATCACTCGAATCTGGTGTCTATGGTACTTTGAAAGGATATCTAGCAGATCCAATCAGCGCCAACGCGGGGTGACAAGGCACATGGCACTCCAACATGCCTAACCTATTTTCTCCACAAGGAGCACCGTCACCAGCGGACTCGGAACATACGAAAGGGAGCCGGTTGTGACTAAACACGCTTACCCAGCTACCCCTGATACCACCCCCTGGACGTAGCTCGCACTAATCGCAATTAATCAGGGCCCCAACATGCATGCACGAACATGGAACGTAGGGATATCTGCGCTACCAGAATCCTGCAGCGTCCCATTGGTCCTAGAATGACGATAAACTTGCCTCAATGACGCCCCTGTTGGCTTTAAACGTGATGAACACATCTTGCGTTATGAACAAGGTTAAGTAGTCCAAAGCTCACATACGCCTAAATCGCCATCAGTGACACGCAACTAGCTTAGTCTGGATCAACCTCTTCAGGCTGACCAGGCTGGTCTAAATTAGCCTCTTAGGTTGACACGGCCACTCCTCCTTACATTGCGGCATATGCCTAAATCGCCATCGACCGACAGCTGCCTAGCCGAGTCGTGAAAAGGCGACCTTTTCAGGACGACAGGACTCGCCTAAATCAGGTAAACAGGCTGACACGGCAGTTTCCTAAACTAAGGAAATCTAAGAAACTGAGCACAAGATATAAATTAAACCTTGCCAAAACCACGACAAGGGTATTCCAAAACACGACCCCTGAGTTTTAACCGCCACCTTGGAGGAACAGCCAGAAAAAGTTTAAAACTTACAAAGTCTGCCACCTCTGGGCCAGACTGCCAAAACGTTCATTAATAGAAAAAAAAATAACTTAATTATCGGTCACATTAATGACCTCCACCTGCAGCACCTCCTCGCACTGCGACCTCCTATTTGTGTACCGCACCAGCCCTTGCATATCCTCATGCCGCCATAGCTTCCCGAGCTCGTCGTGACATCCGGGACATTCCGGCGTCACCCCCAACTTGCTCGGCCCAATACGGGAGAATTCACCTCATCAACTTGGGCATCGGGCGCACTCGGATCAGGTTGAGTGGGATAGAGCATCTCCATTTGTTTCTCCTCCTCCTCTATAGCTTCTTGGGTGGGAGCCTCCTCAAGAGCAACACGCATCCCGATTTTTCCCGCCCGAGGTAGCATAGGCAACAACATTGGTGGCGGGGAGAGGCTCCCGATCTTCTCCTCGTAGCGCTTGAGGGAGTTAGAGAAAGTCTTGAACACCTCTTGAGTGCGAACCAGCTGATCAGCCCCTTCTTTCAGCTTGTGCTTTGTGACAGCAAGCTCAGTCTTCAACTCCACCACACGCTCCTTCGGATCGGGACGAGCTGCTGCGCCAAATCGCAATTGTCCCCTTGCTCCGGGTTTTGGCGTTGGTGGCACGGCTGGTGGTCTGCACTATGTTGATCATCTTCCTATTATAGAGTGCAGATTGGAGGGTCTGGGGCAAGAAAGACAGAAGTCAGCAAGAGAAATCTAAACAAAAGCAAATAAACAGGAAGAAGATGAAGTGCATTTACCATGAAGGCGTTGTGCACGTCGTTCTCGGCCATCTCCTGGGGAGAACTCGAGAATGTCTCCTTGAGGAGGAGGGAAGAGCGGTGGTCGATCTCGGCCAGTATGGTACCTTGTCCACATTCCCAAAACCTTATGGGAAATGAGCAGTAATGCCTCCGCTAGATGAAGCACGAGGGACGGGAGGAGTAGGCGGATGACGAGACAACGGGTCAACCTCCAAGGGCTCGGGTGCAGTGAGAACCGGAAAACGTAGGAGGAGTCCGGAAGGAAGCAGCAGGAGCACTCCTCTTGGAGGCGGATGCCACGTCGGGGATCGCGAGAAGGTCTCTTCCTTTTGGCACTTTGGAGGATGATTTCCAAAGGATCAACTTTTGAGCACATGCGGATATAGTCTCGGGCGTCGTGACAATCGAAGCATTAATAAAAGCCGCAAACTAAAATGATTGTGGTTAGCTCACGGAAGACATCTTTGTGATTTGGTTGAAGAGGGTTGGAAGAGGAAGCGGTGAAAAACCGGGAGCAGTGTCCGGAAACTTTCTCCCAGTTCGCAGAGATCTTTGAATAATTTGCCGCTTGATGATCTTGGCACCAATACGAGTCAGTCACGGGGGCACCTGCACGAAGACGATGAAGTAAGCTAGTAAGCAACGAGCTAAATAAATCGGTGTGACAGGAGGCTACTTACTCGAAGTTATAACCCATTTCTCGAAGATGTAATCGGCAGGAGGCTGGATGGAGTCCTTCCTCACAAAGAAGAAGTCCTCAAACCATTTCTCATCACGGGTTTTGGACACGTGCCTGAAGGGAGCCTCTCCATGGCCCCGGAATGAGAATTGACCCCTACCCAGGGACCTGATGTTGTACATATGGGCTAAATCGCCCAAGGTGATAGAATTACCAGTGTTATGACCGGCGGCCAGAGAGTAAAGAAGAACCCTCCAGATGGCAGCAGAAATTTATGCCATGGCAAAATTATTCATAAAAATAAAATCTTGAATGAGCTTGGGAAAAGGAAAACGGAGGCCATATTTAAACGGGTACAAATAAAAACAAACCCATCCGGGACGAAGGGCATCGGCTTTCTGACCCGGTTCAGGGATGGCAATATCCACCCCGCCACCAAGACCAAGCAAACCCTTGATCGTGGGAATGTCAGCAGCAGTCAAAGCAGAATCGCAGTCGTGGGGATACTTAAAGAGTCCCCGAGAAGGAAAGGTTGGGTCAAGATTGCGGTCAGCAGGTGCAGAGGTTGATCGGGTTTTACCCATGGTGGAAAGGAGAAAATGAAGATCAAAGAAGAAAAAGGGGAAGAATACCTGATGAGAGTAACAATGGAGAGTGGAACAGTGAAGCCGGTAAGATGAAAAAGGAGGAAGGTTGAGGGTTTAGAGAGAGGGAGAGTTTTTGAAATGATTTGGAGTTAATGAAAGTGAAAGGTGGAGGTTGGGGTTATAAAGAGGAGAGAGGGAAGAGGGTGCGAGAAAAGAGGAATAGGGCGGATGACGTGATGATGTAGCATGAAAAGGAGTATAAATGACGGCTTAGGGTTTAGCATTCGATTACGTAAATTCCTTGCTCGACACCTCGAAGCGTACCTCACAAGAAATTTGGGGCAAACTGTTTGGGCTAAAAATAGCATAATAAGGAAGGCCCACTTAATGAAATAAAAGGCTATGGGAGGAGTGATAAGGAGGAAGGAAGCCCGTAATTAGGAAAAGGGGGAACGGGCTGAAAGAAGACCACGGGCCCATCAGAGGAGACGTCCGGACTAAGGAAAGACAAGTTAAGGAGAAGTTAGGGAGAAGTTAGGGAGAAGTTAGGGAGAAGTTAGGGAGATCAGGGAGAATTGGGAAAGGCGGCCGAGTTTGGAAAGAGTTCTTATGGAAATTATATTCCCTTTCCATAATCAAAGTACCACATATCTAGGGTTCTCACCCTATAAATAGCCAAGGAAGCAAATCAAGAAGGACATTCAACAACGCATCCACACACATACTCACGTCAAGACATTAGCATATTCTTATACCCAAATATACATCCATCCAAGATCTTGCAGGCCTGACGCCTCGCGCCAGCAGGATTAGCTTTACGTTTCAATTGTAATCATCCTCCTATTCAAAGTATAGTGCAATATTTGGCAGGGTACCGTCCCTCCCGCGGTTGTTCCCACATTGGGTTTTCCGCGTCACCAAATCTTACGTGTCAATTTACATTACGTACTTTATTTCTCTATTTACTTATCAACATACGAACAATCATACGACTAACCAAAGAGTAAGACCACATTGACCCGAATCAATCAACTTGGTAAAAAATACCTAAACACCCGCCACGGGAGGGGATGTGCACATTAATGGGACAGGTTTTATCGCTTGGTTTGATGAGCGGGGATTTGGTGGGTACGGCTGCGGTCCCCCACTGGCTGGGCTGGTCCAGTGGACAGTCGGTGACGGTGTTTGATTGGAGGAGATGTGGCTTGTGTGTTTATTGTTGTTTCCGTATTGTTGTGCATGTGGTTGGTGTGTTTCTTCTGTTACTGACCTTGTGTGGTTGTTTCTTGTTTGTTTCTGTTGTGTCTCCCGTGATCCCTTATGGTGAGCGATCGGTCTTAGCAGTGTTGTCTTGGATGGTAGGTGAGTCTTGGCGGGACGAGTCTTCACGAGTCATGACAGAAGTAGTTTACATAGTGTTGATGAGTTGTATCGTGTATATCAGTAGCTTGGTTAATCACTTGTAAAGTTATTATAAATGTTCTTTTATCAACTTTTGATGATTACTTTCCTCGGGCAACCGAGATGGTCATGTCCTTATATGCTAGGGAAGGTGTTATTAAGGCACCTTGGTATATGGGGGTGTCACAAAGTGGTATCAGAGCGACGATTTTGAAACCTGTAACAAATGAGCCTAATGAACGTAGTGAGTCTAATAAGATGAACCTGGTGTATGTATATTGGGAGCCCCAGCTGATGCTAGATTTTGGGTGAGTAGGCGCCCTAATTTCAAAATCATGGCCCCATTATGCTTAAGCCAGTCACTGGGTATGGGAAAGTTGAGTCGGCAATTATGTGTCTAATGTGTATAGTGGTCATACTAGAATTATTTGTGGTAAAGTTTCTGTTGAAGTTAGCCTGTGTGTAATGGTTATGCTAGAATCATATATATGATGAAGTTCCTGTTGAAGTTAGAATGTGTGTGATGATAAAGAGAAATGTGAAAGTTGGTGCACGAATATGAGTGTATGTGAAAAGAGTAGAAGTGCGGGATAATGTGTAGAATGTGGTGATAGTCGTGTTTGCTACGAATAGTTGGTAATAGTAGTTCGTATAAGAGTTTATACGTCTTATAAGTAGTAATAACAATGATAGTAGTTAATGAGTTGTGAAATTGTGAAGATGATTATCAAATGATGACGGATAAAATGTGACATATATTTGGTTGAAAGCTTCCGCTTGTGACGTGATTAATTTGAGTAAACTAATTTGTTTATGTTGAGGCACAGATAGATTTCTGGTAGGCTCGAATGTTACACGATAGTTTAATACTAAGGAAGTGCTTATAGTAATATGAGTATAAGGTTTTATGATTGAAGTTGTAGACGAAGGATTAGACATGAAATAATGCGTTAAATGTATGCGTGAATGATCTAATACTGTGGTAAATTGTTTTGTGTGATGTTCGTTACAGAATGGAGTGATGTGTATCATGGTTGGGTGGAACCGTTGCGTTGCATTTGAGTATTAATAGTGCGTTGTGAATGTGTATAGTAACCAGTGACGATTTCCGAATTTGGTTGGAAATCGACACATGTTTTTGTTTTGCAGGAATCTTTAGTAAATCTCGTAATTCAGACTGTGTACATAACCTTGCTTGACCAAGTATGAGTGCCTACTAGACTGAGTAGACCTCATTCGATCTAGTTAGGAAGCTATAACGTCGAGGAAGTAAGAATTCCCTACGGAAACTCGACCGAGTAGCTCCTACTCGATCGAGTAGAGGCCACTCGATCGAGTACCCTACTTACTCGATCGAGTAAGTGCTACAGTACCAGATCATCTACGGGTTCAAAACCCTTTCTTTTGTTCATATTCTCACTTCCTCTCCTATTTCCGCAAACCCTAATTGTTTTTCCTCTCAAATCCTTTGTTGCTTGCTAACTTGTGGTGCTTCAATCTAGTAATTTTCTTGCTTCAAATTGTTCTTTTTACTTCCTAATTGATTAAGGTATGAATGCTTACTCTATTTTAATGTTGTTGGTTAATTGAAATCACATAGGATGATAGAATATGTTGAAAAATCGATTTACATGTGTGAAAACTTGCTTCTAATCATTGTAATATGATCTAGATGCTTTCCTTTGATGATTATTGTTGTTAAGAATGCAAAAATCAAATTAAAATGGAAGGTAATATGAACCGAAATTCTAGGGTTTGATGAAATTGAATTGATTTTTGATTATCTATTGCATATAAAAGGAAGAAAATTGAGTAATGTATGTTGTATATATCATGTATGGAGATAATTTTTGTGATTTTCACCCCAAAATTTGTCTTAAAACTCCGTTTTAAAAGTGCCCCAAACTGAAATTCGTCTCATATAATTGCAAATTTGGGTTGTATATGAATATGTTTTGAAGGTTTGAGTCCTAAAAGTAGTAGTGGTTAAGTGAATTCATGATAAATATGTAAAACTTTTCACAGCTGCAGAGACCATCTGAGCTATAAGAATTGGAAATTTTGCTTGTAATTTTGGGAATTGTTGGTGATAGTGTGTACGTAGATGATTCTTTTATGATCAAATATGTGTACTTTGTGCGTTTTAGTGTATATGTGGTGGTATATTTAAAATTGTATGCTGAAACAGATGCCGAGACTGAACCTAGGAACCAGACAGAGTATGAGGGGTAGGGCTTCCGAGCCTGAAGTTGGGGAGGGAAGTGGTGGTAGTACTGCTTTGTGCACGAACACCCATCTGTGGTATTTGTGGATTTCAACCAAAGAAATAATTTTGTGGCCTTACAGTCCCGTAAGATGAGACCGACCCGTTGTGTTGACACGACCCTCTTAGAGGACCTGGGTATTGAGATTGATGTCCGACACATCTTTGAGACCTTGGGGTTCACCGGACTATACCGCCTACGAAAGCATTCGTATGCCTTTCTAACCCTTCAGTTCATGAGCTCGTTTAAATACGAGCCGGTGGAACAAACTGTGGAGTTCCGCCTCATGAACACCAGCTTTGTCTTGACCATGAACATGTTTGCTTCCCACCTTGGCTTGGCTAAGCCTGTCGAGGGAGCCCTTCGTGACATACCGACTGAGTGTGGGGTTTGCAGTCGTATGCCTTGTATCACCGGGAAATCAGCTCCCACTGCTAGTAACATGTTGATCAATGATGTGCAACATGTCACTTTAAAGATCTTCCTTCGTGCTGTGTCGTGTCTCCTCTACGAGAGATCTGATATGAGTAAGTTGAACACACATGAGTTGATGCTTCTGATGGCATACCTTAACCCCGAGCGGACTGAGAGATTAACCTTGGTGCTCCGCTATGGTGTGTGCCAGCCTTGCCTTGATGGCCTCGTCTAGCACTAGGATCCTGAGTTGTGGCGCTATTGCCACCCGTTTAGCTGAGAAGCTAACTTCCTTTGAGGCTTCCTCGGAGTACACCCCTCTAGCTACCCCGGTACCTACCATGGACAGAGCTTATTTCCTCGACCTGAAATGGTTGAGAACCTTGGAGGATGGCAGTTTAGCGTGGAGAGTATGGGGCATGAGTTGGATGAAGATACCCGATCCTGAGCATCTCCCACCGATGTAGCCTTTACCCGCGGCAGTGGTAGCTGCCGATTCTGATTAGGAGGAGGATGAGGATGCACGTCCTGCGAGGCAGACGTACTTCATCGACCCGGAGATCCTCCGAGTCATGCATGAGCCGAGGAAGGGGGAGAACGTGAGAGCTGAGGAGGATCGACCCAGGTGTTAGGATTCATTAATTCCATTTCTATACATTTCATACAAATGTGATTATTTAGTCATAAAATAATAACTAGATCTTATGCATGCAAACTAAAAACAAGATTAGAGAAGAAATCGTCAATCTTACTTTGGGATTTCGGATCAAAAGGGCGCCAAAAAATTTACCTATTTGTTAGTTCTTGAGCTTCCTTATAATGGATGAACAAATGTTCAAATTAGAACCTCTCCCAAAATCTTATACCCAAGGTGTTACTCTTAATAATTAATAATATTATGAACTAGTAATATTATTAATCTAGCTTAAAAATTTGACCCAAAATATTATTTTTGGTCTCTTGTTATTCGGCCAAGAGAGGAGAGAAATTGGAGTATTTTCTTTCTTTAACTTTTCTAAGTTTTTATGTGTATAGAATGAATAATAATACACTACATTATAGTGGTGTATATAGGAAGAATAAGAGTGAAAACCCTTGGCTTCCTCTCTTGTCCAAAACCGGGTGGGGTGGGAATCACAAGACCAATGCATGGCCATTGCTTCTACCCACAAAATGTAGGCATGTAAGGCTATATAAAAATGTAATCATTGTGTTTGATTTAAAATAAAACACAATAATGCCCTACCACTCACCCATTATTTCGGTACACTTATATAAAATGGAGGAGTCCATTTTATTTTGTGATTTTGTCAATATGTCACATGTAACATATTACATGACATCATATATATAAAATGTATTTTTAACAATTAAAAATCAACATATTAATAAAAATATGTCATATACAAAAATCGACTAGTAATTCGTAATTACTTGTACCAAGACGGTTTATCAATTATAAATCACAACGTCTTGTACTTATAATAAAATATTCATTCAGTTTCAATTGTTTCGTAAACAATAATTTTATCGAAGTAATAAAACAATTTGATTACTTAGTCCGTATCTTATTTAATCGAATTACAATAAGACACGTCAATTATACTCACAAAATCGTCCGTCAATTTCAAGCAACTTAATCAACCCGTATCGACATACGATTAATTAAATAATCAATTAAGAGCGTCACCTTTTAGGTATGACCAAAGGGGATCAACTGATCACCACCGTCGCACGACAGTAATGTCAAACTCTAGTCATCCAATCATTACCGATATGTGTGGACCAGTTGACTGTAAAATATTACTTCCCACATGTATTCTTAAATATGAGATTTAAACATGTGATCATCGTGATCGACAGTTGTGATCGCATTATTGTCGGAGGACACTTATTCCAACACCAAGATAGGGAGAGGGTCGCGCCGAGTGAGGGAGAGGATGGCTGAGACACAGACACAGCCGGCAGCACCACCACAGTACCCGTTTCCTAGTTACCCTTTTCTTGATACCCCGGAGACGCGTGAGAGCTACCTGGCCGAGAGTGTGTCCTCTACCTTGACGCTCTGGAACATGCATGAGATGGCGTACACTCAGGGTATTGGGACCTTGGGACCGCATCCGGTTTGGTGGAGGGGAGTTGGGGACTACAGCGGGGTATTCCACTCCTACGGGGTGGATACGTCCACATGGGGAGCACCTCAGTTATATCCTTACGGCGGCATGACCCCTTGGTACGTGAGGCCAGATGCTGGAGCCGGTGGTGATGCGGGTGTTGGTGCATCAGGAGCGGGCACATCGGGCGGTGGAGGAGATGAGTACGACGTGATGGATCAGCAGTAGCAGCAGGAGTGATACTCCTTACCTTTTGTTATGATTGTCGGTTGTGTTGGATGTTAGTTGTTTTGACTCGTACTTTTCGTATTTGGTTTGTATTGGTGGCCATAAGGTCGTACTTGCTTTTTCTAGACTTGTTTTGCAGGATTTGTGGTTGGGTTAGCATCCCGACTAGTTATTATGCGATCATATATATTGTGTTAGGGAAGTTTTGAGTAGTTTTTGACCTGAAGCCACTCGATCGAGTGCCCCTCCCTCGGTCGAGTAGCTGCAGGTGTGTCAATTTGGGAGGATTCTGAACTCGGGCTACTCGATCGAGTAGCTAACTTACTTGATCAAATAGGGCCAGCTCGATCGAGTGCTTAACCCACTCGATCGAGTAGCAGTGTTACAGGCACTTTTCGAAAATTAAATTGTTTGAATGCTTTTATTTTCGCATATTTCGATAATTATCATGGTTATTGAAGGTTAGTAACATGTTTGGGTCGACTTATTAGATATGCTTGGGTTCGTGCTTGACTTATAAATGATGTTTTGTGAGAAATAGATGTGACGAGACAATAACACATATTGTTGCGGGAATTTGGCATGCAAGTAATGTTATAAAAGTTCATATTTTTGTATGTATACATATCTTTACCTTGCGAGTAGTGGTTATGTGGCGTCAGGTGTCACAAAGTGAAAAATATTAATTGGTTCTTAATGCATTCATTTTACTTCCTCAACGTCTACAAGCAAGCCTCACTTATTTATTACCAAAAAGACTTGTTACTTACTTCATGGACTTTCCATAATTCCATTATACACAGGTTGTTACACACTTGAAAAAAAAAATACTAGTAAGGTTTGCATGTCCTTCATGGCTATTGTTAATCATTCTCATAAAGTAGCAGGTGTATATAAGTTAATGTTAGTCGTGATTAGTGAATAATGTAGACAAGATGCGATAAGTGTCGGGTTAAGGAACTGGGAAGTCGTTTGATGGTGAACTTCGGGGACGAAGTTCCTTTTTAGAGGGGAAGAGTAATGTCGCAAAAAAAAAATGCCGCAATTCTAGCAATTTTGCAGTATGTTTGCGATGTTTATAGTATTTTTGTTATATTTAAAATATGAGTTATATTTGTTTTAATAGTTTTATTGTGGGAATTGTATAATTGCGTGAGAGTGAATAATTGTCGATAATTGTCGAACAAGATGACATGTCGTTATACCTTATTTTAGTAATCATTCGTCATGATATAATGAGAATATGATGTCATGAGCAGTAGTGGGGTCGTCATAAGTGGTTTTGCGTTATGCGGCTATGAATCATACATTGTTGTGAATCTATGATAGGACCGTTGTGTTGTATGTTTTATGTTGGTAATTGTTGGCCAGTGATAGCATAGTCTGGTAATTACATATTCGGTGTAGTTGTTTAAGCGATAGTCGAGTTGGTGCGTGTTGTGTGTTCGGTAATTCAAGTAGTGGTTCTTCGGGACCTAACTATGTGGTGTGTGTTGGACAAGTGATGATGATGTTTGATTGACATACGTAGTGGGATAATACTTCTAGAGAGTTGTTGACCTGTGTCGGGTAAACGATGGTGTCGACCTTGGTTCCTTGTCGTATGGTTTGGGGGAGGATGAGTCGAACTTTGGGGACGAAGTTCTTTTTAAGGGGGGAAGACTGTAATATCCGTCCTTTTAGGGACCCGTTGACCAACATTGACCGACCTTGGGGCGTGTGATAGTCTTTAGGAATTCGTACAAGAGAGGCCTTGTGTCATGATAAACTTTGGGGATGAGTGGTACTCGATCGAATAGAGGTTACTCGATCGAGTAGCTTGGGTACTCGATCGAGTAGGGGCCACTCGATCGAGTAAGTTGGTCACTCGATCGAGTAGCGTCTTTAGGGCGAGGGTTTATAATCGTGTTTTGATAGAACCGCAAATCAGTTCCGCCTCTTTTCTTCAGACCTAGATGTCGACTCCCTCCTTCCTTTCACCTTAATTCATTCCATGGGAGCCTTTGAGGATGCTTGTGCCTTGGGGATAGGTTTCTTGAGTCGGGTAGCGGTCTTGACGCCGATATACGATGCGTAGGTATGTCATCATCATCATCTTTATTGTTGTTATTCCTAGTAGGGTTGTGGTAGTAGTAATAGGTGTTTATGCTGTTTGTATAGGGTTTTTGCTTGCTTGGTTGATGTCATGTGGTTGAACAAGGAATCGCTGCAATTGGCTAAAGGTAGGTTCGCCTACTCAGTTTCTGTTGGTTGTTTAGGGTGTCGTTTGTCGTTTGTTGTTGTTGTTGTTGTTGTTGTTGTTGTTGTTGTTGTTGTTGTTGTTGTTGTTGTTGTTGTTGTTGTTGTTGTTGTTGTTGTTGTTGTTGTTGTTGTTGTTGTTGTTGTTGTTGTTATCGTTGTTGTGATACAGCTGGTTGTGACTGATTGTCTGTGGTTCTCTAGGTGCGTCCTCGGCTGAGTGGAGTCACTTGCGGGAGTGGCTTCATGTCCTAGTTTCGCCCTCCGTGGAACCCGCTACGGGAGGGGATGTGCACATTAATGGGACAGGGTTTATCGCTCGGTTTGATGAGCGGGGATTTGGTGGGTACGGCTGCAGTTCCCCACTGGCAGGGCTGGTCTAGTGGACAGTCGGTGACGGTGTTTGATTGGAGGAGATGTGGCTTCTGTGTTTATTGTTGTTTCCGTATTGTTGTGCCTGTGGTTGGTGTGTTTCTTCAGTTACTGACCATGTGTGGTTGTTTCTTGTTTGTTTCTGTTGTGTCTGCCGTGACCCCTTATGGTGAGCAGTCAGTCTTAGCAGGTGTTGTCTTGGATGGTAGCTGGAGTCTTGGCGGGACGAGTCTTCACGAGTCATGACAAAAGTAGTTTACATAGTGTTGATGAGTTGTATCGTGTATATCAGTAGCTTGGTTAATCACTTGTAAAGTTATTATAAATGTTCTTTTATCGACTTTTGATGATTACTTTACTCGGGCAACCGAGATGGTGATGTCCTTATATGCTAGGGAAGGTCTTATTAAGGCTCCTTGGTATATGGGGGTGTCACAGTGGGCTCTTAAGATTAAAGAAGAACTCAATAAGCAATTCAAAACTGGATTCATCAAATTTTCCGAGTCTTCAGACTTGGTGGCTAATATAGTCCCCGTACCCAAAAAGGATGAGCGAATCCGGGTTTGTGTTGATTTCAGAGACTTGAACAGCAGATCACGCATTGTTATCCTTCATGGACGGGTATACAGGGTATAACCAAATCAAAATGGCCAAAGAAGATATGCACAAGACTGCCTTCGTCACTCAGTGGAGCACATACTGCTATGTTGTTATTGTAATACTACGGTTTTATGAGTCTTTGGGTACTCTATCGAGTGGGCCTTACTCTGTCGAGTAAGGGTGTGTTGCGTTTTAAAATAGTTTCTGACCTGTTGGGTAGTCGATCGAGTAGCCTTGGCACTCGATCGAGTAGGGGGGCACTCGATCGAGTACCTCAGTTACTCGATCGAGTAGCCGGTTTACGGGGTGATGATTTGTCGGGTTTTGTTAATAATGCGATTGAATATATATAAACAACTCAGTCACTTCCTTAATACATTTTATCAATCCTAATTACGTTCAAAGAGAAAACAAACTACGTTCTTCGCATCAATCACATTATTGACAAATCCCGGAGCTTGAGAGGTCGGATTTCATCGTTCTTTACATCATTGTGATTCTTGCGTCGAGGGTAAGATCTATGTATCGAATTTGTTATATTCAATTAAGTTTCGTTAAACCCTAATTTTGGGAATTGGGGATTTGTGGTAGTTTTGTGTAATTAGTGATTATGTGATTATATGTTAGGAGGAGGATTCGTAGAAGAGGAATTTTGATACAGCTGTTGAGACCGTCTGATTGTGTTGCTGTTCCAGGTAGGGTTTCCCTACTCAGTAGTAATTACATGATGTGTGGTGATTGTGCTGTAGTTAGTGATTGTTGATTGATTCAGACGGTTGTTGATGTTGTATTGTGATTGCTGATTGATTGTCTCTGGTTCTCGAGATGCGTTCTCGGCTGAGTGGAGTCACTTGCGGGAGTGGCTTCACGCCCTAGTTTCGCCCTTCGTGGAACCCGCCACGGAAGGGGATGTGCACATTAATGGGACAGGGTTATCGCTCGGTATGATGAGCGGGCATTTGGTGGGGCAGGCGGTCCCCCACTGGCGCGAAATGGTGGTCCGTGGACGATCGGTGACGGAGATTGATTGGAGTGGGTGTGATTGTGTGTGTGTCCGTTTGAGCTGTGTTGTTTGTTGTGTTGTTGGATTATATAAATTGTGTGATTAGTACTGACCCCGTTTAAATGTTTTAAAAACTGTGGTGATCCATTCGGGGGGTGGTGATTTGTTTGACGGTATATCTTGGATACGCGTGGGATCTAGTGGGGATGGAGTCATCACATATCGAGTCTTTAGTCTTCACATTTGTGTTTGTTAAGACAGTTCCATTCAGTTGGTTTATAGTTTGAGAACAGTTGTATTTTGCTTACAGTTGGTTTTGTTATGTAATCACTTAAACTTATTTAATAAAGTACGTTTCCTTATTGTCTTATGATTATCATTGCCTCGGGTAACCGAGATGGTAGTATCCTTATACCTGAGTGGTTCTGGTAAGGCACTTGGAGTATGGGGGTGTTACAAATGGTATCAGAGCGACGATCCTGAAACCTGTAACCAATGAATTTAATGAATATAGGGAGTCAATTAAAATGAACCCGGGGTAAAGGTTGTAGGAGCTAATGCAAAGACTTGGGAGACGTCCTAAAGTCGCGAACTCGCCCTACAATTTTGAACCGGTCACCATGGGATATAAGTCGGTATCGCTATATGTTTATCTTGTGAATTGTGTACCTATATGGTGATGTGTGGCATGAATCAGTGGATGTATGTATGTGGAGAATGGGGAATGTGTAGAAAAGATGGTGATGATGTGATTTCGTAAGTTATTGATTGAAAGCATGATAGTTGTTTTACGATATGGCATTATAGAGATACAGGAGGAAAATTTGTTTGATTTGAGTTATACATAGAGTTATGTATACATATATGTTGTTGGTAGTGTTGTACGAGTTTATATAGCTGAAAGTTTGAGTAAGAGCATGAATAATTGGTGGAAAAAGATGATAATTGTTGCATGATAATATGATATTTTTTTTAAGCATGTTGTATGATGGAAGAGAAGTTATAATTTTGTTATGCTAGTAACATGTGAATTTGATACTTGATGTCATATAATTGTAATTTTGTTTACGTAAAGTTATATAATAAAAACATGTGGGTAATATGTGATTGGTAAGTTGAATGATATATGTGCATCGAGTTATTTGTTGCTTGGCTTTTGAATATAGTAACATATGACTAGGAATGCTGGTTTTATGAGTTTTGGATTGGTTTTGTTTGCTTGGTTGTTGTCTAAGTTTTTTGGAAGTAAAAATCAAATAGTTATGTCGTCTGATTACAGCAAAGTTGTCTTTAAACTGTTATATCTTGAGATGCATAAATGATTTTTATGTGATTCCAATTGGAGGTGATAGCTTGTCCTTTTACGATTCTAACGATAAGTCACACGCCCAAATCGACCAAGAAACGAGTGAGTTATGACTGTTTTACGAAAACTGGACAATGCTGAGAATTGCGTAGGGTACTCGATCGAGTAGCCTTGGCACTCGATCGAGTAGGGGGCACTCGATCGAGTACCTCAGTTACTCGATCGAGTAGCACTGGTGATTTGTTTTACGTGCTTCTGACCTTCACCTACTCGATCGAGTAAGTCCCTTACTCGATCGAGTGGCCTGTACTCGATCTAGTGACCCCTGTTTTGGGTCATATGCTTATCTTTTGACTTCGTTGCATATTATGTTTAATTCAAAGGTGTTATTTTGCTTCTTTATGCATTGTTTTATATGTATGTTGATCCTGATGCGTAAGTTACCCAATCTTATGATGTAAGGAGTGGCTTTTATGGTGAGTATGAGTTCGGTGGGAGGACATGAGTTATATGTGGTTGCGATAGATAGAGGAAAAAGAAAAGGAAGATCGTTATGGCTTAATTGAGACATAGAGCATGTTTTCTGAGATGAGATGAGTGATATGATTGTGTGTTGAGTAACGTAAAAACAAGTGAATATGGGCAAGGGGTGATGTGAGTCTAAGGAACGTGAGAATAAAAGATTGAAAGTAAGGATGTGGATAGTGGCAGCTTGAGATGTGTAAAGAATTATGGAGGGAGATGGTTAGGAGTCGTGTGGGTTATGGATATATGTAGTGAAAGTTCGTTTTAAAGGGGTTGAGAAGAGTGGTAAACAATGAACTTTATGGAGACATGTCGCGAGGTAGATTTGTACACAGTTAGTGAGTTTGGGAGATTTGGTTTATTAAGAGATGAAACTACTGTGGGATTTCCTTGGGAAATTAACGGTATGAAATGAATTCTGATTTCTAAAGAGGTACAAAGGAGATACAATTGTTTAAACAGTGTATGTTGATTTTATGGATAAATTAGTGGCAAGTGTGAGTAATAGCATAATAAGAGAAGATCCATGGTAAGAAAGAGTGAGATGATATCGATATAAAATAATGGTATTTGAGTTTTGGAGCAATGAGAAGGTAATTGGAGCACTAAAGGGTTAGATAGAAGTAATAAGGAGTTGAGCTATTAAATGGTATTGTTGAGTATAAAGAGAAAAGAAGGATAAAAGTAAGCTGAGAAAAATGTTCATCGGAGTTATGTAACATAAAAGTAAGGAATCGTCGAGATGTATGATACTATCAAGAGTAAGTAAGTTAATGGTTATACAGAAGTTTCAGGACAACATGATTAATCATGAGTTTCGAGGAATTAAGGGAGTAAGAAGTTGGTAGAATATCTGCATGATATGAGATTTTGGTGGAGAGTTAGATGATGACACAATTAAGAATAGTATTGGGAAGAATGTTGAGTCAATTTTGTTGATGGATTCGATGTTCGTTATTTGGGATGTTAACCAAAGATAGGAAAGAAATCGTGATGTTTAGAGATGAGTGTAAGAGGTTTGATGTCCGGACAGTGGTAGTGTTATGGTTTGTGACTAGTGGTTAAGGGTGATGGTATATTAGAAGGGTAACAATTCTAAAGAGGTTGATTTTGTAGAGACCAGATTGCTATGTATGGTTGTGAGAGAGTATAAGATGTGGTTATATGAGGCGGTTGTTAGTAGTTGAGTATTACTAGTATGGTTACATTTGGCAGGGGGTGATGGATATGCGAATGGGAGAATATGTTATGAGGGGCATATGAGTTAAGCTCGGGTGACAGATAACCTTTGTTGAGTGGTAACTTACGTGATCAGGATTGACTGGTTGGATGTGATTACGGGTCTGTGATATATATATATAAATGTTTGTGTGAGATTTTGACCTCACAAGACGTGATATGGTGTGATTATCATAAAGTTGTTATTTGAATGTTCTGTACTGCATATTGGGTACGCTAATCTAATTGAATGATGATTAAAAAGGTAATAATTTGAGTGATCTGGCATGACTGGTTATACACGTATATATTCATGATACATGTCAATATGTGATATGGTAAGGGGATGATATTCATGAGGTTATTATCTGTTTAATTCATAAAATATATTGCGTTGTGATTTAGTAAAGTGGATTTGAGTAAGTTTTCCTTGTCTGAGAAGTTATTCTGAGTCAGTGTTTATGGGAATTGTATGCAGTTGTGATGTCTATCGATGTGGTTGTTGTGCCTCGGGTGGTGATCCGGGCACGGTACATAGTGTTGTGGTGCGTGTATTTTCGCACTGCGGTGTGGCTGTTGGTGGCGGTGTTACGATGTCGTCACCGGTTGTGGTGGAGTAGGCGGGATGATTATGATTCGAGTTTCGGAAGTACATACCAGTTATACATAGATTGTTGTTTTGTTTGATGTTGCTCCCTTCGAGTTTCAGTTTGTGCAGATAGACTGTTGTCTTGATCATTGATGTTTTCTTTACCAGATTAAGTTTGGGAATGAGGGTAGAGTACGATATGAAATAGAGTTGTATATGTTTTCGTTGTTGTCATGGTATAGTGACATTCTATTGATGGGACACGGTTGTGAGAGGTTGTTACAGTAATTCTGATCTTGTTCTAGATAAGGCTTTCGTAGACATGGTAATGGCAAGTGATTCGTAAAACATGTGTGGTAATGACCTGAAAGATGCAGGGGGTTCATAATCCTTTGTGGAGACAGTGAGTGTGGGGTGTTGGGGGAATTAGTGTCATGTGAAGTTATGTATGAGTTTTGCGGTAATCAAGGAAAGAACTTGAGGATCTAGTGTGAGTGTACATAACGAGTGTGGATCGTGAGTTATGCTTTTGGGAGATCGGTGCTTTACATAGAGAGGTATGTTGTTTTGCAGTAATAATGGAGAGTTAGTATGGTGATTTTGCTACGAGTTTTATGGTATAGGTTAGATGATGGGCCGAATGAGTTGAGATATGAGAAATGTTTAAGTAAGAGAGCTTTGGATATATACATGGCGAGTGTTTAGATTATAGGTGGCTATCTTTGACATGCGGTGGTGATGAGGATAATGAGACGATATAGCTAGGATTTAGTATTAGTGAGTTACGAGGACGTAACATTTATCTTAACAGGAGTAGGATCCGATAAAAGAGATTTTGATGGTTGTACATATGGTGGTATATTTGGAAGTAGAGTGTTGGTGTAGCATAAAGGACGGATATTTGTTTTGATTTTATTAAAGGTCATGACAGTTGGATGATGATGTTATGAGTGTGCGTAAACTTCGAGGACGAAGTTCCTTTTAAGGATGGTAGAATGTAACATTCCGTTTGATGTTTATGAGTGTCTTGATAGTGGATTTTCTAGCGGATAATAGGTTAGTGAAACGGAGCTAGCAGCGTTAGTGGACGGTAGTTGGTAGTGTATGGAGTTGGTGTCGGGAGAGTCTATGATGTAGTTGATACGATATCGTGAGCCATGTTGTGGAGGTAGTAATAGTTGGTGGAGTTGGTGTTGAGAGTTCATGTTTTATAGGTTGGGGTTTTGTTTTGAGTTCTTAGTTGCGTTGTTGTGTCTTGATCGAGTCAGTATGTTTGTTTTATGTATGGGTTGAACTTCGGGGACGAAGTTCTTTTTAAGGAGGGAAGACTGTAATACTACGGTTTTATGAGTCTTTGGGTACTCTATCGAGTGGGCCTTACCCTGTCGAGTAAGGGTATGTTGCGTTTTAAAATAGTTTCTGACCTGTTGGGTAGTCGATCGAGTAGCCTTGGCACTCGATCGAGTAGGGGGGCATTCGATCGAGTACCTCAGTTACTCGATCGAGTAGCCGGTTTACGGGGTGATGATTTGTCGGGTTTTGTTAATAATGCGATTGAATATATATAAACAACTCAGTCACTTCCTTAATACATTTTATCAATCCTAATTACGTTCAAAGAGAAAACAAACTACGTTCTTCGCATCAATCACATTATTGACAAATCCCGGAGCTTGAGAGGTCGGATTTCATCGTTCTTTACATCTTTGTGATCCTTGCGTCGAGGGTAAGATCTATGTATCGAATTTGTTATATTCAATTAAGTTTCGTTAAACCCTAATTTTGGGAATTGGGGATTTGTGGTAGTTTTGTGTAATTAGTGATTATGTGATTATATGTTAGGAGGAGGATTCGTAGAAGAGGAATTTTGATACAATTTGTTGAGACCAAATCGATTGTGTTCTTTGTTCGGTAGGGTTTCCTACTCGTAGTAATTACATGATGTGTGGTGATTGTCTTGTAGTTAGTGATTGTTGATTGATTCAGACGGTTGATGATGTTGTATTGTGATTCTTTGATTGATTGTCTCTGGTTCTCGAGATGCGTTCTCGGTGAGTGGAGTCACTTGCGGGAGTGGCTTCACGCCCTAGTTTCGCCCTTCGTGGAACCCGCCACGGAAGGGGATGTGCACATTAATGTGACAGGGTTATCGCTCGGTATGATGAGCGGGGATTTGGTGGGTACGGCTGCGGTCCCTCACTGGCAGGGTGGTCCAGGTGGACGATCGGTGACGGAGATTGATTGGAGTGGGTGTGATTGTGTGTGTGTCCGTTTGAAATTTGTGTTGTTTGTTGTGTTGTTGGATTATATAAATTGTGTGATTAGTACTGACCCCGTTTAAATGTTTTAAAAACTGTGGTGATCCATTCGGGGGTGGTGAGCAGTTGCTTGACAGGTATATCTTGGATACGCGTGGGATCTAGTTGGGGATGGAGTCATCACATATCAGAGTCTTTAGTCTTCCGTTGTGCTTGTTAAGACAGTTTCATTCAGTTGGTCTATAGTTTGAGAACAGTTGTATTTTGCTTACAGTTGGTTTTGTTATGTAATCACTTAAACTTATTTAATAAAGTACGTTTCCTTATTGTCTTATGATTATCATTGCCTCGGGTAACCGAGATGGTAGTATCCTTATACCTGAGTGGTCCTGGTAAGGCACTTGGAGTATGGGGGTGTTACAGTTATGCCATTCGGGCTAATTAATACTGGGGCTACGTACCAACGCACTGCGACTACTTTGCTACATGACATGATGCATAAAGAGGTGGAGGTGTACGTGGACGATAGATTGTCAAATCTAAGGATAGAAAAGGGCACATCGCTAACCTTCGCAAATTCTTCCTCGGATTGCGCAAATACAACATGAGGCTCAATCCTCAGAAATGTGCATTCCGAGTAACATCAGGCAAGCTTCTGGGATACGTTGTCAGCCAGAGGGGGATAGAAATTGATCCATCCAAGATCAAGGCCTTAATCGAGATGCCACAACCCCAAACAGAAAAAGAGGTTAGAGGATTCCTGGGCAAAGTACAGTACATAAGTCGATTCATATAGAAACTCACTATGATTTGCGAACCTATCTTCAAAAAGCTCAAAAAAACAGACAATACCGTGTGGGAAGATGACTGTCAAAAGGCATTTGACAGGATAAAGGAGATATTGGCCAAGCCACCAGTGCTAATGCCTCCCCAACGAGATCAACCTCCTGGTTTATATCTTACAGTTACCGAAACAGCCATGGGGGCTATGCTCGCACAGACTGGTGGAAAATAAGAAAGAGGTATCTACTACCTTAGTAAGAAGTTCTTGGAGTACGAAAGTAAGTATACACCTCTCGAGAAGACATGCCTCACTCTTGTGTGGGCAACAAAGAAGCTATGACATTACATGCTTAGCTACTCGGTCAAAGTGTATTCTATATTCGAAAGTCAAATTCCAGAAGCTGAATGGAATAGGGATAGGTATGATGAACTCGTCCTCTTGGACGAACGGAGGCTACGCGCATTACATAACGTGCAGACATATCAGGCACGTATCAAACGAGCCTTTAATTAACGGGTCAAACCCAGAAATATCAAGGAAGGGGATTTAGTACTCAAGTCAGTCAAAGCTCTCTTTCCCGTCAATCCACGGGGAAAATTTAAACCTAATTGGGCAGGACCATTTTTGGTCAAGTCCATACTTTTAAGGGGTGCGGTTAAGATCACAGACCTAGACGGGAATGAGTTTTCTAATCCGACTAACCTAGACCAATTCAAACGGTACTACCCTTAGAATAGGATAAAACGCACCTCGCGTGACACACGTGCCGCTCTTGCAACACGAAATAAAAACGGCCCCTGGCCCGCTAAAAGCTTATGACATTTCGCTCTTGCGTTTTGACATCCTCATATCATCAAATAAATTGAATTGCATTTCCTTAGGAGTAAGTAAAGCACACACTTATTTTTCTAAGTTCATTACAAGCTCTTGCTTCGAACATTTATTCTTTTACATTTTTTTTCGAACTACGTACAAGGTTTGATTTTATTTTTTTTAATGAATACGTAGGCAATCCTTTACAGGATACAACTCGTCATTTCAAGGTGTAGATAGAAGGACATTTGCATGTTGCATTTGAAATTCGACAAGAATAAATAAAGAAAATTTATAAAAATTTCTTAACTAATAAATCATTTATTCATTACTCCGTAAATAATAGTAATAAGCCAAATATATATTAAGAAAATGCTAAAAATTGAAATGCTAGACTAGAATTCTAAAAACCCCGCTATTTATTACAACTCAAATAATAAATAATACTATTTAAAAATGACTAAGGCTACTCTTCCATTTTCACCTTGCCTTTGTCGCCTTTGTCACATTTCTTGTCTCGACCACGAGCGGGACACTCTTGCGTTATTTCCGACCTAATCACTAATGGTCCTTCTCGCGGTCTAGCTTTCCCATTTCAATCCACCACCATCTTCGCGGCAGGAGCATTCTTTGGTTTCTTCGACGGACGGACGATCTGATATCCGGCCTCTTTTTCCTCCTTAGTTAAGTACTTTTGGTTCTCCTTCGCCACTTCGCGGATCTTATAGTCTACGGACTCGTGTTTCCTTAGCTTTTCACGCTCCTCGGGGGTTCTAGCTTTCCTCCACTGCAGATACAAGTCAGATACCCATAACCAGCCACCGGAACGGGTATGAACCACATATTCCCTTGGGCCCAACGATTTGCCCATTCTCGACAAGACTCTGAAGTATGCGCCAAGCCAGCTTGAGGGACGGTGTCTAGCTTCGGGATTTTTTGTCTTAGGCCCACTTGCCTCATCAATCTCTTCGGAAAAGTATAGACCATGAATTCCAAGCCGGGAACGCGAATTGACCGTGTCGGATCCAAAGACGATACTCCAGTTACCGATCTGAGATGCCACCATGGCACGATCCACCTAATCAAGGGCCCACCTTTACTCTTCAATTTATTTTCCCAATAATTGCATACTCGAGTGAAGTCCACCATGTATAGCCTCGTTCTCATCACAATTGATCGGGAGCGATATCCTGTCACGTCAACTGGGGGCTTGATCAACCGCAGCCTTTCCATTAGCTAGATCTGCAAAAAGGGGACAAGAGTTAGTATCCAAAAACGGTCGAAAAAAAACAGTCGTATTAGGACAGAAAACGGGTTCTTACCTGTAAAATAATAGGACTCCCAAGATAAGGATGCTCGTGGTTAATCTTCCTATAGTCCAATCCTAGAATGGTCTTCCCTATAACTAAGCATGCTGGGCTCCTGCGCAGTTCCATTTGCTCCACTATGCCTAAAAATCGAGGGTCACCCCTCATCTCTTTGTCCACATGCCCTCGCAGGACATAGCAATGAAGAAGGAAAAATCCATAAGCTATCCGCCTCGCCACATAAGAGATAGTAGGATCCTCGCTATTTATAAATCGATCAACGAATTCGAACATACGGACACCTTTTGAGGTCACAAGACGGTCTACCTCAGCCTTGGTTAATCCAAGCACATCCCTAAATTTATTTTTATAGCCTTGAGAGCTAGGGGGTATAGCCGGAACACTTTCTGCGTCCCATCCTCCAACCGCAGCAATTTCTTCAGGAAAAGGACAAATTTCGCCTCCCAGAAAGGCGAATACATGAAAATTCGGGTCCCAATATTCAAGACAAGCATCCAAAAAGGGCCTAATTACCTTCACTAGCTTGAAACTTATGATTGATCCTAAGTTAAAAGCACCCATATCGTGTTTCTCCATATTCGTAAATTCAGTCGCCCATTCCTTAATGCGATTTTCAAAGGCATCCATATTTTTGTTGGAAAAATTTGAGAAGATATATGAGGTTTTATGTAATAGACGAATTCAAGGAAGGGAGAATTGTGAGAATAGAAGCTCAACCAAAGCCTCTTCCCCAGGCTCTTTTCCTCGTTTGACAGCCGTGGATCTTTCCTAATCTGTTTTAGTTAAAGTTTCCTATTCCTATAGGGACTTAATTCGGTAATTTCGATTAATTACCAAATTTATGCTTCCTAATCTTTTACTGGTTCCCTTTTCGAGGCAAAATCGACATTTTCGCCGAATACGCACACTTACTCGTTCTTATTTTCTTTTTTTCGGGGAATCATTTTACTCCCTCTTTTTAAAAATGTTTATGACACACTTACCGTCACATGCCAAACTTGTTTTTCAAAGCTAACCTGCAGATACAACAAACACCCAGCAGCAAAGGCACGCAGGCCGTCATATATACATCCAAAATGCAAAAATATACATCAAAATATGGGCTCCTGCCCAAAGTGACATTCAGAATGTACAAATGTATAAACATAATTCAGCAAACTAGTCCTGACGACCCCTCATCTCAGCCACTGTCGCCTCAAGGGCAGTTGATACCGCCGTTTAGTACTAAAAATAAATACCTAAGACGGCTAACAGAAGCTAGTGGAAGTAGGGTCGATCTCCATAGGGAGGTTATTATATCTATCTGCTATCTAAGTCTGTCTGGTAACAAATGGGGGTTTTAAATTTGATTTCTAAACTAAAAGAGGCTAAGGCAAGAGAATAAGAAAAAAGAGCAGTAAAAGCAAAGACAAACAAAGTATGTGATCAGATAAAGAGAAGTATCCTAGGAATTCGGTTCACCATGGCAATTAATTAACTCAGTTGTAAATAGTTCAGACGATCTAATGTGAGAAGGATAAGGGAAAGGTCCTTCCGGTCCGCTATCCACCCTAGAATACAACTAACTTAACTTCCGTCCTCATTAGGATAGTCTACTGTTCATAACAGGTCTGTTCATTCCAATCTTCCGATCTAGGATTGAATTTAACCAATTTAACGGGTTTAGAAGTGTGCACTCAACTAAACGATTACAGTTATATTGTCATAAAACAGTTCTCACAATTTAATCATCTAACCTATTCACAACATCGTTAACTCACTACCATGACTCCCCTAATCCTAACATAGAGAGAATTAGCTACTCATGCTATTAATGATACTAACAATAACAACGATGAATAAACTAACAAGAGACATAATAGAAAGATTAAAAGAGCAATATTGCATAAATTAATAACAATGATTAAACTAAAATTAAGAAGCAAAACAATGAAGATAAAACAAGAAGAATTAAATTAAGAGTAAAGAGTAAGAAGGATTACAAAGATAAGAATCCGGCAATAAGAACACGAGTAACGTAGCAAAGGAGGAAGGAAAACAAAGTGTCTGCTGAAATAAAATTAGGGACTGATTAAAAGTGTAAAGTATGATCAAGATCGCTTTAACCTAATGACGTCTTCACCTTATATAGGGAAGCGTTTATTAACTAAAGTATTAACTAATCACTGATGTGATCATTATTTGCGCACATTTAGTCCCCTAATTGAGCCTATTTTGCATACTATTATAGCATTTCATGGCCATTTTATCCGTCAAAACCTTCCTATTTGCTTTTCTATCGCATTTCATATGTTTTGTAGGAAAGAAGATAATAAGGCGGAAATTCCCGTCTTTCGTGCGTATTCGGAAGCTATTTGACGATATTTGATGGACTAGTATGAAGAGGAAGCAAGAACTAAAGACCAATCCGACAAGAATAAAAAGGAAGTGAAGAAATAGGGTTCTGTCACAGAAGACGAGCGACTTACCCACAAGACGCCCGTCCTGAAGTGACAACCCGTGCGTCCCAGCAACAAAGACGCCAGGATTCCTCCAAAAGAATCCGAGCGGATTCCCACGAAGACGCCCATGCACCACCTCAACAATCCGCCCGTCTTCCTCCTTGGACGCCCGGATTCTCTTACAACAACTTTTGTCTTCTTCTTTCCCCATGAAAGACGCTCATCCTTCCAAAAAGACTAGCGTTTCCCTGCTCTAAACTCAAAAGTGTAATTACTAATTTAGCCTTAGTTAACCTAATGAATCCCTACTATAAATACCCCATTTGTAGTAATCAAAAGGGGATCGTCTCTCAGCTAGAAAGAAATTCATCTTAGATTAGATTAGGAGTAGATTAGAATAGATTATCATTTAATCTTTCCACAAATCTCACATTAATCTCTCCTCAATTATTGTTCAAGTTTATTATTCAAGTTTATTATTGGGTAATTGAAGATTATTGGGTTATTATTGGAGGATTGACAACCCTTCATCAATCAATCAAGTTTCTTCTATTATTCTTTGCATTATTATTTGGATCATCTCAAGTTTGGTACAATTCTTTTACTCTTTAATCTTTATTGTTCATTTCTTCATTCTATTATCATGTTTATACTTGTTGTGATGTTTGACACCATTAATGACATGTTTCCCATGATAATGAGTGAGTAGTCTTTTAGCTAGGATTAGTGGGTAACTAGGGGAAACCAACATGGGATTGATTCATGCTTAATCTAATATGTTCACATGATTAAATTGCTTGCTTGTTGTGATGTCAACTTTATGCACATGTTATGTTTGATGAAATGCTAAGCCTATGAATCCTTGCATTTACAACCATCTCTTATCTACTCAACTTGACTTGTAAGATATAAACCAACTCGAGTCTTGTTAGACCATGCATAGAAGTTGATTAGGAGGAAAGTAAGTCGACTTGTAGGTGTTGTACAATCTAATCGATTCGGCTCCGGGACCCAACTCTTCCTAAGAACCGTAAGATATAAACCATATCGGTTCCTTCACAACATTAATTGTTTGCTTATAATTGTAAACATGTTTGTATGATCAAAACCATGAACCCCCTATGTCCCCATGATATCCTAGCATCTTTAATTAATTGTTTACATCCTTCTTTTATTGCTTGGTTTATTATATTGCTTGCATTAGTCTAGACACAACTACAAACCCAAACAAATTGTGACACTAGCATAAATTGAGATAGATAGACTTAGAACCCAAAGCACACGGTCCCATGGATCGACCTCGACTTACCACTAACTAGTTGTATGTTGAGTATTATAAATGTGTTTGATTGGATGTGTGACGACCAACTCTTGTCTTATCAATCACGGAATAAAATCCCGTGTAAATAAGCAAAGTACTCGATCGAGGCATTTGAGACCTCTCGATCGAGTAATTCCTCGGCAAATCCTCTCGATCGAATAAAAACGGCCTTCGATCGAGAGCCTTCTAGATTAGAACCCTTCGATCGAGTTCAGCAGGGACTCGATCGAACACCTTGAACCGTAAAAACCACTCGATCGACCAAAATAGCTCTTGATCGAATGTTTGGCAACTGAAAACAGCTTGATCTTCGTTTGGTTATCTTCTAAGGACTCCCTCACGCTTCCCGAGGCATGGCACCTCCGCTCTAAATCCTCCATCTCCTTAAATACATGCTAAAAGGACTGAATAAGGTTAATTTCACCACTTTGAGGTCCGTTCTACAAATGAGACAAAACAAAACCAAAGTAGCCTATTCGGGGCATTTTGCAATACAAAACTATGAAATCGACATGGAAATGTGTGCAATAAGAGGCTAAAAAGACTATATAAATTGCACGTATCAGCAGCGATCTCGGCATCTCTGGCGTCGAGCTCTCTCAGCTAATGGGCCGTCTCCTCCTAGGACTGCGCCAGCTCACGCTCCCTCTACACAGAAAAATGAAGTGATATTTCACTTCATAAAATTGGAAAGTATAAAGACGGGTGCAAAAGGTTAATACCTGTCGCTCCGAGCCACCAGTAAGGGCCGCAATGGCTGTAGCTCGTAGCCGGTTGGCCATCCTCCACAGCTCCACATGCCTGGACAGTGCCACCTTCATTCAAAAACAGAAAAGGGTCACGCAAATACATTCCTATCTAATGAAACATAAAATACTAAAGACAGCCAAAGCTGGAGACTTACCCTCCTCACGACGTGCTGCCACTCATCTAAGCCAGCGTCAATCACCGCCTCACTGAAAGAATGGATCTCTGAGATCACCGTCATTCCCGCCGAGTCAATGTACTCCAGTGTCTCTGGAAAAGCTGGGGGCTCGACGCCCGCAACCTCGATCTCCTGCAAAACTCAAGTGGTTCATTATTTGCTAATAATTCCTCATTTATCAGATTTATCAAAGACAAGTAGACGGTAAATATGCTTACCACGATCGACCAGTATGCTAGCCTCCGGCGAACAAACTCAGCGTACTCCTCAGCAGGGAGAAAGAGGGCGTCACCACTCGCGCCAGCCAGGTCAGCTGCCCTCTCAGCCTCTGAGGGCTCCCTAAACATTGTCCGTGGAGGGTCGATGGGAATCGTAAAAGTATCACGAGAGCACTGTCCAGTCAAACGCTCACCCAAGTACTACACAGGCCCCATGGGTGTCGTCAACAGCAACCTACTCGAACTCCGGGGACGGAGAACCTTAGCCACGAAGGCTGGAGCCCCAGAGTAGCTCTCCCAAGGCCAGGACACCCACTAAAGCAAGACAACGAGGGGTCATTCCTATGATCATCTCAAAATAAAGGGAAAATAAAGTGAAGATCAAAGATACTTACACTGTCTAAACTCAGGGCGTTCACGCCCCTCCGACAAACATCGTAAGAAGACCGTTGGCTCTTCTGACGACACACTATCCAGTCCCTCATGACGGGGTATGCTCTCGGTACGTCAGCCGCCCTCGCAGGTGCAAAGCTAGGGAAGTAAGAGTACACCCACGCCTGCAGGCAAAATAATGATGATTACAAATCATTCTCTACAAAAATGATCTTTCATATTTTCAAGAAAGTTTCATACCTCCAAGAGGAGTCCAGGACCGACAGTGGCAGGAGAAGCCCTCTTCTCTATCAACTCTTGACGGACCATGGCCCTTATGTATTACGTGAGGATCTCAAAACTAGGAGTAACCCAGTCCCAGCAACCTAGGCTACTCAAGTCAGAATGAAACGAAAGAAGCTTCGTCGATAGCCTCTCCCCCTTGTCTCCGAGGTAAATCGAAGACAAGAACCACCACAACCACAAACGAGCCCGCTGCTCAGCAGTACAAGTGGTGGAGGCATCATGCGTCCATCCATCCTCACTCTCGCCGGAACCCTACCGCCGAAGTAGTCTCTGACATAGGTACTCGCCACCAAACCGGGAACCTGGGCCGCACCCGCAGCCAGGTTCCAGCCAACCAGACTCCTCGCCTTGGTCGAGTCTACTCTCATGGCCGCCGACGGCCACACCAACGGCTCCTCTCCACACGGCAGACCCGGGATCATGCCGTAGTCCTCCAAGATGACCCCGATCTCTCCAAAAGGCATGTGGAAAGTCGAGGTCGAATCCCAGAACCGATCAAGAAAGGCTCGAATCAGGCTAAGGTTAGCCCGAATCTTCTTCTCCTTGATCTCCCTCCAGCCTCGTACCAAGCCACCGAAGGCTCCTCGCTCGATGATAGCCTTCTCCTCCTCCGACAGCTTCCCGAAGGTGTCTATCATCGTCCTATAGCCAGAGACGGACCTCATATTCCGAGCCTCCTACATCAATTCAAAAGAAAGCTTTCTTAAGCTCAAGCATAAAATGTGTAAGAAATAAATAAAATAAGGTAGTGACAAGCTAAAGGCTTACCATGCTCCTCGCCGTCCTATACGACAAGTGGTCTCCGCCGCCCAAATGAGATGTCTACCATCCCTTTTCTCGGCCCATTCAGGCGCTCCTGCGAGCTGATGGACACCTTGTCCTACATTGGCCCTCCACGGGGCCTCCTCCTCTATATCCTCCTCCATCTCATGAGTCGCTCCCGTAGCGGTAGAAGGGTCAAGGTCAGTGTCCATGGGGTCTCTCCCCGACGTAGAAGGAACGTCCTTTGCAAAATCGAAGTAAACAAAGCAATGATAAGCGCATTTACAAGCATTTTCGAGCCATCTTTGGCCAAATTTTCGAAAGCTCGACCACACACGTGGTAGTTTAAGTCAAGACGAGTCTAAGTTTAAGCCTAGTTACGGGTTTGAGTCGAAAATTCGGCAGCATTTCGCTACAATAGCAATTATGCCATAGAAAAGTGTCCTGGAGGAGTTGTCACAAATTGAAAATCCGGCATAGTAGCAAGTTTACCCATTACTCAAAGGTTCCAAAACATCAAGTTTCATCAAAAATGGACTAGCATAGGGCCATTTTCGAAGGGTTTTACAGTTTAGCAGAGAGGCTGTCACATTTCGCCCTCAAATCCTTAATACTTGACGAAAATTCGAAAGAAATACATGGTTATGTTCCTAACATGAAAAATTACTCATTTCTAATGTCAATTACATGAGACAAGTTTTTTAGGGACGAAAGCCCCAAATTTTCGACCAAAATGGGTTTATAAACCCTAATTTTCGACCCAAAATCAAGGCTCAAATGCAAAATAAAGCAAGTACACGACACATACCTCGATTACTCATGATTTATGATGAGTTTTGATCAAGTTTTAATGGAATTTGGTTTAGTTTTGTAAGAAAACGAAGTATTTGTGTTTTTTGAAATGAAAACAAACTCGGCTTAAAGTCGGGTTTTTACCCAGCCAGGGGTGAACTCGGGAGAAGACGCAACACCTGCTGCGCCTCTTCCAAGGGTCGCAGTTCTTGCTGCGCCTCTTCCTGAGCAAGGTTCCAGCAAGATTCGCTAAAATTTGTTACAAGTTCGTTATTCATGGGCCCGGGCTTCATGCACCTCTTCCCCGACATCTTATCTTCAACATATGGCTCCCTTTTGGCATTCTCTTCGTCCAAATCGACATTTTCTCTTCAACAGACTAGAGACAACTAGGACATTTTGTTCCCCAGCGAGAGTTCATGATCACTAAATACAGTTCATTGGCTTCTCCTCTTTATCGGAATTTCGCTTGCGACGACCCGAGCGGATTTTCTCCCCAGCGATGCTAAGGACGCGTCGTTGTCGATCTATTATTTTCTCCTTAATAGTTCTAAGGACGCGCCGCTGTCGACTCAACATATGATTCTTCCTCACGGAGTTTAAGATAAAATTCTCCGAAGAGTATTTATACCTTCAAATCTTTCACCCAGTGGTGTCTCAAGTATGGTTTCTTCTTATGGCTGGCGAGCTTCCTTACATAGTCTAATGGACTTTAAAAAACCCTCCCCGATAGTCGACAGACTCTAAAATATTCCCGACGACAGGTCCTTGCTTCAGACTCCTTGAGCCGCCTTGCGTCGCCATAGTTGTCAGGTTGTAATCTTCGATTGACCTAATGACTATACTTTGACTTTCGCCTTGTCCAAGCCTCAGTCAAAGTGGGGGCTCTGTAGATACCTCATTTCTACCCCTCCCGCCAACCACCCAGTGATGATTGGGCCGCATGTTTGATACGCGGAACGATTTATGACAATCCGTAAGTTCATCATCAAGTGATAGCTCAAACACTCGAGTCAACCCCTGAGTCATCATTTAAGCACCGATACGGTCGTTTTGACAGTAATTAGAGTTCATTTGGAGTCCGGGTCAAAAACCGCTTCATTTTCTAAAAACCTTTTAAATGCCGAGTCGGAATATTCCGGAATGTTCTAGAATCCTCTAGATATTTATTCCTAATTAAGATTAATATTTTAAGTAAATATCTCCCATAATATTTGTGTTTTATGGAATAATGAAGTGTAGATCTACCGAAATTCCATAATAAAACGCGGAAATCTTTCTTGCTGAGGAGGAAACCTCTGGGAAATGACGCAGCAAGTGATGCGCCTCTTCCAAGGATCGCAGTAGTTGCTGCGCCTCTTCTCAAGCCCTCTTTTCGCACTTTTCAGAATATTTCCGTGATTTGTTTTCATATCCGTGTCATTCCTAAACTCTTCCGTACGTTTAGTATAAATAGAGGCCTTCGGCCTCCATATTTGGCACGCGAGTGTTCCGCCCCTTCTTTCTCTCTCTTTGCATTCTAGACTACGCTATTGCCTTTCGACGCCTATGTGCTTTATCAATCGACCACGTAACCTCAGATCATTCGGAGTCCCAGTCACGTTGCATAGACCGACCAATTTGACCAACTCTACCTTTAATCACCCAAATCAATCTATTAAATCCTCTAACGAGGGCACTTTCCACGCATATTCGAGTCGAGCAATCACTAAATGTTAACTTTAGTCAATCTCGTTTCGTCAAATGTGTAAGTCTGAGGGTGTAAAATCTCATTTTATATTGCACTTTTATTTTGTATTAATTAATGTAGATCTATATCAAGAGCACGTTCAAAAACCGATTAAAAATCCATCTTTTAAAACCGTTTTTATGAAATAGCAGAGGTCAGACGTCGAGAAGAAACGCAGCAGCAGTTGCGCCTCTTCGAAGGATCGCAGCCTTGCTGCGCCTCTTCCAGAGGCTGCTTGCTGCTCCTGCTCTTTTTCTTCTTCCTCGACTTCTTGCAAGTTTCTCTTTTTTTTATTTCTTTCTTTTTTTTCGTTCTTTTGTTATTTTGGTACATAAATCATGTTTTAACAATTCCCTTTTAATTACAATGCTTAATTCGTCCTTAATCCCGAGTAATTCAATACTTGCGGGTTTTCGCCGTTTTAATTAAAATCGATTCTTCGGGGTTTTGACTCTTTCATGTCGAGGTTCTGGAAGTTCCAATTTGATATATAAGTTTTCTTCCGAATCTTATTTGTCCAAGTTTCGTCTTTTCGCCTTTTTGTATTTCCGACACGAGTTCATCGTATAATCATAATTATGTAAACCGCTGTAATTTCTCGTTTTTAATTCGTTTTATGACTCGCCCAGATACATATAATCAATTAAAGTACTTCAATTCGAGTCTAATATTGATAATTTGTCTTAAATTTACCAACGAACAATAACGGTATTGTGATTCTGACTTCACAGCCAGAACCTAACTCGAGAAAAGACGCACGAAGTGCTGCGCCTCTTCCAGAGGACGCAGCAGATGCTGCGCCTGTTCTGGGTTGGCTTCTGTCCCTGAACTTTTTCTCGCTTTGACGTAGCTCCTAATTACGGTTTAAATCAACTATTGTTCGTATTATTACCTCTAATCTGACGTATTTTCATATTTTAATTCTAATTTTATTTTTTCTTTTATTTTCTTCTTCAAAATCCCGTTTTTGAGCGTGCTCTTGATGTAGATCAAATGAAGTTTGTAATTTTAATTATTGTATTTCATTTTTCATTTTTCATTATTATTATTATTATTATTATTATTATTATTATTATTATTATTATTATTATTATTATTATTATTATTATTATTATTATTATTATTATTATTATTATTATTATTATTATTATTATTATTATTATTATTATTATTATTATTATTATTATTATTATTATTATTATTATTATTATTATTATTATTATTATTATTATTATTATTATTATTATGTATGATTCATTTACTTGGCATTCATATGTATTGAATCTAACATCTAACTTCGACCAAATTGTTTGCTAAAATACGTGTTAACCGACATAGTCTAATTCACATGCTAAGATTAATCCATGATTGTTGCAGTGCATGCATTACATCGACGACATATCAAGTATGAACGATTTCCCTAATCATTAGTAGTGGCCGCTATCGAGGCGGGCGGGATTAGGTGTTCGAATTAAAGAACTTCCTAATACGTACCCTCACCCCTTACTCCATCTATCTCTGGACATCTGTGTCCATTGGCATCTCGAGAGTCAATCTAGACATAGAATGCTAAGGGTAACGAGTTCTTAGTGTTCATGTCATTATTTCGTGTCTTGACATGGCATGAGGTATTCGAACGGTTTCCAATTTTCCACAATAAATTGGTGGCGACTCCACAAATGCAGGCTTATTCAACCTTTCACCGGTTTCAATGCCTCACAAATCGGTAACGGCCTATAACGTGCTTTGGCAAACCAAGGTTCCGTGGGAGAAGTGCCGCCGCCTCAAAACCACGCGTGGCGCGGGTAGCCCATGTCCACACTGCCTCTTTTAATTGTTTAGTTTATACATTTTTGATTGAAAGTTTGACAATAATTTGTCATGCCATTAATGTAAACATAGTTTAGTCAATCATAAGCATATTTTCTTTACAAAATTTAACTGTTTAAAATTGTTATATTTAGTAATTTGAGTATTTTGAGAACATTTACAAAGTTTCGGGGTACCAGTGGTGATTTCAAAAACGCAAGAGTACCACGTACAATTCGAAAAACACAGTGGTACCACACAAAATAACCCTAAAATATACATATAATACATTCTTAAGATATAAAATATTCGATGTTAACTAAATTTCCACTCGCAAAATTAATATTTTGTGAAAGTACGTACACACTAAATTGTTAAATCAAAATAATTATTAACTTTACTTGTTTTGAGAATTAAAAATCATCAACTTTAAACATATGTATATCAGTATATACAATCATCCATTTATCACCTGATTCCCCCTCTTTCATTCACGGATGATGGATGGATGGATGATCAGTTTGACGGATGACTGATGGGTTGGATAAAATTTAAAAAAAATAGATAGATGTTGGATGAAGGTTCAGTTGACCCGAATGTGATCCATTGCCATCCCTAATTATAAGTAGAACTGACAAGTCTAACCCGACCGAAAACACAGCAAACCAGACCCGACAGGACCCAAAATTGTTGCAACTCGAAACACTCGACTCGACTCGATTATGACTCGTAACCCAAATGATAGAGTGGGTCGTTGTCCACTATCAAACACATTTATATCCAACTTAGCATAGCAAGTATGTCGGAGTCAAACCCAAAGGACGAGGATATTCAAATCGTTCATTCTAATTGTAGTTGCACTAGGGTTGTCACAATTAAATTTGGTTGATGGTCTAAGCTAATGAAAAGTAATAAATAACAATGAAAGGTCAAACAAGCAATAAAAGTAAAGATGTAAACAAATGATAAAAGATACTAGGGTGTGATGGGATCATAGGGATGTAGGAAATATCGGTATATTTTATCAAGAAAATTAGGATTATAACGAAATTATGAAATATGAAATAACGAGTCATAAACGAAATTGCATAAACAAAAGAATAGAGATTAGAATTAACCTCCGGTCCTAGCAATTTGGCCTAAGAACAAATATCGAGATCGATATTCTCCTAATCGTTGCACCCAAGATGCTCCGGAAATGCCTCTTTCTTGCCAGAAAGAAAACCCTAATTTCTCATAATTTTTAGGGTAGTTTTTAGGGTTTTGTGATGAGAGTGTTTAGTCAAAAACCCAGTGAGAAAAATGATTCCCCCCTATCACTTTTAACCGTGTAAAAGGAGTAAAAAGAGGGAAGATATTTTTCTTCTTTTTCTCTTCCTTAAACCGAGTAACCAACAACCAAAATAAGGAGAAAATCTTCTTATTTTAGGTTATTGTCAAATTGTATAATATGTGTATATTTATCAATTGTCATTTATGTCGTCACGTATTTAATAAATCCACACACAACAGTTTGTAGTCGATTTATTAATACCAGACTGACATCATTTATTATGACAATTTCGTATAATATATACAATAACTATAAATATCGCATATTTATAATTTGCTAATTAAATATAACCGTTTACGTTTAATTACGAATTAACATCTTAATTCGTTTAAGCTAACATTATATACATTAATTAAATATAACAGTTTATACTCAATTTATGAATTAACAATTAATTCGTCTCAGCTGATATTATTTAATTGTATTAAATAATCGACTCATCATCACATTGACTAACCTTTTAGTCAAATACATGGACTAACCTTTTAGTCATATAAGGCATCAATGTGATTATATTTTCATATAATCACATCTCTCAAACACATCCTTTAGGTGTGACTTTTAGGGACCAGTTGATCACCGCCATCAGTATGATAATAACGTCAAACTTCTAGCAAGCCAACCGTTATTAGTAAACGTTAATCAACTGATAAAATACTAAGTATACACTGTGAACCTATAAGAGATTTATACACGTTATCACACTAACTGTGGAGGACACTAGCTCCAACAATCTCCCACTTGTCCTCACAAGTGTATGTGCGATAACCGATTCTCATATCCTTAATTTCTCCCACTCAATGTAAAACAATTTTCAAAATCCATATTCACAAAGGTCGTATTTTACAAGTGATCAATATCAAGAGTGGTTTTCCCGACTAGAGAGTAACTTAACTGATAAACGAATCATCATTCGAGCATGGCCATGCATTTCAGTTACAACACCTCGAGTGGCCCTGAGAAATGTCTAAACCTGATAAAGGATGGATATTTTCTTCAACTCGAATCTTGCAAATACAAGCACAGTATGAAATGACCCAGTAAAAATCTGCTTAGCCTCCTGTTACGGTTGACCATGGGAAAGAAACCAAAGTCACCCAAAAACTGCCTGAATCTCAAGAGACAGTCGATAGTCAAAAGAATCGACTCTAGGAACACAATGGACGTCCAATCCACGACCTGGCACCGAATGTTTTTAAACATTTAGGACTCCATTACGTTGTCACAATGTCCTACGAGGTATCGTTATAACTCGTATCTGTGATCGATCAGCCAACCTTTTGACTTATGGCTCGTTGAACCCACCATCAATCAACTTCACAATATAATAGCCAGAGTTATCAGCTCATGTAGGCGATTACGAACCAAAACAAATATAATGTAATTTAGTTCACTTTGTGGCGTTCAATGTTGTCGTACAATCCACATGAAAAACAAAATATTAAATAATACGATGAAGTTATAAATAGCATATGGAAAAAGAAAATGTATCGAATCCATAAGCAACTACTACAACTCAGGAACACGCTTAATTCCCACGGAAATAACGTGCCCTTCATGCTTATCATATTTCAATGGTTTAGTGAGAGGATCCGCAATGTTGTCATCCGAAGCAATCTTGTCAATCACTATCTCCTCTTTCTCCACGTAATCACGGATCAGGTGAGCCTTCCGATGTACATATCTAGACTTGTTGCTAGACTTAGGCTCCTTGGCCTGGAAGATGGCACCTCTATTGTCACAATAGATGGTGATTGGGTCATTCGAACTAGGAACTATTGTTAGTCCTTGTAAGAATTGACGCATCCATATAGCTTCCTTTGCTGCTTCTGAAGCGGCATAGTCCTCGGATTCAGTAGTAGAATCTGCTACAACTTCCCGTTTGGAAATTTTCCAGCTGACCGCAGCACCATTAAGAGTAAAGACGAATCCAGACTGAGATTTTGAATCATCTCGATCCGTTTGGAAGCTAGCATCTGCGTAACCGATCGCACATAGCTTAGTATCTCCTCCATAAGTCAATGCCCAATCCTTAGTTCTCCGTAGGTACTTAAGGATGTTTTTAACAGCCATCCAGTGTGTTTCACCTGGATTGCGTTGGTACCGACTCGTCATACTCAATGCATATGCCACGTCTGGACGTGTGCATATCATGGCATACATGATTGATCCTATGGCTGATGCATAAGGAACTCGACTCATGCGTTCAACCCCTTCAGGTGTCTTGGGTGACTGAGACTTGCTCAAATGCATCCCAGAAGTCATTGGAAGGTTCCTCTTCTTGGAGTTGGTCATGCTGAACCTTTCAAGAATCATATCTAAATAAGACTCCTGACTCAGTGATAACATCCGTCGTGATCTATCTCGATAGATACGGATTCCCAATATGCGTTGTGCCTCACCCAGATCTTTCATCTGGAAATGGTTCTTCAACCATCCTTTTACCGAAGATAAGAGAGGAATGTCATTCCTAATCAAGAGTATGTCATCGACATACAATATCAAGAAAATAATCTTGCTCCCACTCGACTTGACATATAAGCCTGGTTCCTCGACCGATCGAGTGAAACCATACTCTTTTATCACCTGGTCGAAACGATGATTCCAACTCCGAGAAGCTTGCTTAAGTCCATAAATGGAACGTTTAAGCTTGCACACTTTCTTAGGATTTTCAGGATCTATGAAACCTTCGGGTTGTACCATGTACAATTCCTCCTCCAAATAAACGTTTAAGAAGGCGGTTTTCACATCCATCTGCCAAATTTCATAGTCATGAAAAGCGGCAATCGCTAAGATTATCCGAATGGAACGCAACATAACTACGGGTGCAAAAATTTCATCATAATGCAATCCGTGCACTTGAGTGAAACCTTTTGCCACTAGTCGTGCCTTATAGGTATCTGGTTGCCCGTCTACAGAATGCTTTATTTTGTAATGCCATTTGCACTGAAGAGGTCGTACCTTGTTAGGTAAATCAACAAGATCCCATACATCATTCTCATACATGGAGTCCATCTCGGATCGCATGGCTTCAAGCCATAGCTTAGAGTCGGAATAGGTCATGGCACCTTTATAGATAGCGGGTTCATTACTTTCTAGGAGCAAAACGTTGATGCGTGTCTTTTATATAAGGTTTTTACCTCATTTTTACACGCATTTCTGTACTTTTTATGTAACATCTAGCTACAAATACCCCCGAATATTCTACTTTGGTTCGTTTTATGTAATTTGCAGGAATTAACCGAAGAGGAGCTAAATCGAGCCTAATTTGTCCCAATTGCATGCAGTCATGGAGAATAAGGAGCCGGAGCTTGGAAATCTAACACTTGGAAGACGCGTGAGCTGGATTCGAGAAGTATTTGAAGGTCTAACGTGCTTAAACAGCTCGATCGAGTGATTTATTACTCGATCGAATGCCTTATTTGCCTAAGTTACTCGATCGACCACTTTTGAGTATACGCAAGAGGAAGCAAAGCAAGGAATACTCGATCGAGTAGTTTATTTCTACTCGATCGAGGAGATTGATGCACAGTTGCTCGATCGAGTGGTTTATTTCCACTCGATCGAGTGGTTTACCCTTCTCTGACCTTTTTCCGCCTAATTACTTTATGGGCTTTTGTAATTAGTCCATAGATTAGGTTATAGGATGGATTTTTAGTATAAGACTGAAGGAGTGAACTACGTTACTCCTCTCGGCTCTCGTTCGTTCATTTTGACGATATACTTTGTTACTGTTCTTTGGATTTTGCTCTTCCCTTATACTTTTGCTACTCGGATTCAGATTGTATTGGTATTATTATTCTTCTTTAATCTTTTAATCCTTTTTATTGCTTTAATTCCTTCTTCCCTTTATTGTTATCATAATTGCTTTATTTCAATCTTTCCAGTTTTATCATCATGTTAATTCTTAATTATCAATTTATCATTATTGTTAATTCGTTGGTTATGAGTAGATAATTCCCTTATGCTAAGACTATAGGGGATCCATAATTATGAGGGAATAGTAATCGATTTATTGGGTTAATGCTAGTATAGTCTTTATTGGTTAAATGCTGCAGTTAACTGTATCCGTCTGATTGAGTCGACGCAATTAGGCATTTAATTCTTAGTGATCCTTGACCTGGACCGAAAGGTTGGAAAAGGCGAGACTAGTAGCGAACAATAGGGTATTGCAGTAGGGCGAAAGCTAAGCTGTTTACGCTTTAGGGAGAATTGAGACCGAAAGGAGATATTCACTGCTCCTTAGACCGTTTTTGCATTAACCTGAGACCTAGATTACTTGACTGAATGATTATGGTGAACCGTTTGTCTTAGCTGTTTCTCTCTAACTGTTTAATTCCTTTTTTTTATTCTCTTTTCCTTATTCCTTTTAGTTTAGAATATCACATTTATAAATCCCCCCCAAATTGGTTACCTTGACAAACTTAGAATAAGCCGACAAATTCCTACCTCTCTGTGGATTCGACCCGACTTCCCTAGCTATATTAAGTAGAGCCAGTTGGTATTTTTGACAGGTACGCGACAGACGTGTCAAATTTTGGCGCCGTTGCCGGGGAGGTGGCGCAATTTTGTTGCTTTAATTAAGTTTGTCTCTCGTCTCAAGGAATTTATTCCTTGAGGCTGATCTCATTTTTTTTTTTTGCTAGGTTTTGGTTAATTTTGCAGGTTGTTCATTGCTTTGTAAGTCTATCTGCCAGAATGTCTAAATTACAAGGTTGTTCGATCACTGAGCATATAGAGCCATGTGGTAGATGCGGCGAGGAAGGGCATGACCCTATTGAATGCATGGCAAGTGTAGAGCGTGCCCTTGCTTATAAGAAATACAAGCAAGGGGTTCCTTTTTCTCAGCTGTATGAGGAAATAAAGAATGTCTCTACCCCTTCTACGCTGATCTTTGCGGCCGGTCTCTCCTTCTGCAAATGAAGAAGTTGCTGAATTAAAATCCTTTGTGATGAGCATGTGCGATAGTAAGGACACGGTCATAGCGGAATTGAGCGAACAAGTCGCGCAGTTAACACTCGCGAAAGACCAAGCCGAGCCTCTACCGACATGCAATTCAGTTAGTGCAACGAATTTCCAAGTTGGCTTTACTTATGAAAAGCCAAAAGTACCAGAAGACAGGGTTTTGATAGCTGACGATACCGGAGGATGATTTAGACGAGTTTTGGAAGAAATACTTGCGCATGTCTTTGTAAACACTCGATCGAGTGAATTTTCTACTCGATCGAGCAATTTAATTCACCCTACCACTCGATCGAGTGAAAATACTGGTCGATCGAGGAGTGCACAAATTAATGTTGGTCGATCGAGTGATTTTCTTACTCGATCGAGTAAGTTTGCTGAGGAAACCACTCGATCGAGTGATAAAAATGGTCGATCGAGTGAAACAGAAGAAGAAAATGGTCGATCGACTGATAAAAGTACTCGATCCAGTACTTTAAGTGGCGGGGATCCTAATTTACTATCTAATACCGCCACCGTGTCATCTTCCCCTGCTGTGGAGACGTCACACATTGATAAGGGTAAAGAAAAAGTTGTGGGGCCACTCATCGCTACCAAGGTGCCCTTCCCAAGTCGTCTGAAGGACGCAAAGATCGAGCAACAGTACGGTAAGTTTGTGGACATCGTGAAGAACCTCCAGGTAACTGTCCCTTTTTCCGAACTTGTTACTCAGGTGCCCACTTACGCTAAGTTTATGAAAGATATTGTGACGCGTAAGAGAAATTTAAGTGAATTTGAGACGATTTCATTTATGGAAGAGTCTAGTAATTTGCTTTTGAATAAGGGTCCACCTAAAATGAAAGACCCGGGCAGCTTTTCTATTACCTGCATTATAGGCAACATGGTTATTGATAAGGCTCTTTGCGATTTAGGAGCCAGTGTTAGTGTCATGCCCCTTCTTGTTTGCAGGAAACTGAACATGAGTCATTTTAAAGTGACTAACATCACCCTACAGATGGCCGATAGATCTGTTAGGAGGCCCTTAGGTGTCTTAGAGGACGTGCCTGTGAAAATAGGTAAGCTCTTTATCCCAGTAGATTTCATTGTTTTGGATATAGCTGAGGACACCCGGACCCAAATTATCTTAGGAAGACCATTCCTTTGTACAGCTGGGGTTGTTATTGATGTCAGACAAGGCCGTTTGACTCTTGCAGTAGGGGATGACGCTATCACTTTCAGTCTGCCTAGTACTTTGGCTCGACCAATGATAGAGGATACTTGCTATTCGGTTGATATTATTGACGAGTCTATTTATGACTTCTGGTTGGGTTCTTTTATGAAGGACCCACTAGAAGCCCTTATGCTTTTTGATGAGTGTGCAGATAGCCCAGACGACGATGACGCTGCGTTGGATTTGCTTGTTGATGATTTAGATGAGCATGAGGGAGAGCAAGTGGAACAAATGATTAGCACTCTTTGCTCCATTGAGGTAAAGGTACCGGAACGTAAGCCTCTCCCTTCTCATCTTAAATATGTTTTCTTAGACGATACAGAGCAATATCCAGTCATTGTTAGTGCCAAGCTTAATGATGATCAGCTGACTTATTTGTTAGCTGACTTAAGAAAAACAGAAAGCAATGGGCTATTCACGGACGATATCAAGGGGATTAGTCCCGATATTTGTATGCACAGGATAGAGCTGGAGGAAGATCACAAACCCGCAGGTGGTCGGGCCAGGTGAACCGAGGAAGATGCGGGATGTTGTGATGGTGAGGTAATGAAGCCGCTAGACGCGGGTATTATTTATTCTGTCGGTAATTCTAAATGGGTAAGTCCAGTACAGGTGGTCCCGAAGAAAGGAGGGACAACTGTAGTTAAGAATGATAAGGATGAATTAATATCTACTCGAGTAGTGACTGGTTGGCGGATGTGCATAGATTACAGACAGCTGAATGCCGCCACCAAGAAAGATCACTTTCCCCTTCCTTTTATTGATCAAATGGTAGAAAGGTTAGCTTCTTATAAATTTTTCTGCTATTTAAACGGGTATTCAGGGTTCTTTCAGATCCCTATCCACCCAGACGATCAAGCTAAGACTACATTTACTTGTCCTCAGGGCGTTTTTGCTTATCGCAGGATGCCTTTTGGTTTGTGTAATGCCCCTGCCACCTTTCAAAGATGCATGATGGGAATATTTTCAGAGTATATTGAGTCTATTATGGAAGTTTTCATAGACGATTTTAGTGTTTATGGAAGTGATTTTTCTAACTGTCTGTCTAACCTTGAGAAAGTGTTGCAGCGCTGTATTGAGGTTAATCTTGTGCTGAACTGGGAGAAGTGCCACTTTATGGTCAACGAGGGAGTTGTCTTAGGGCACTTAGTTTCTGATAGGGGAATAGAGGTTGATAAAGCGAAGGTGGAAGTGATTCAGCAATTACCACCTCCTGTTAATGTTAAGGGGGTGAGGAGTTTCCTTGGTCACACCGGCTTTTATCGCCGGTTTATTAGGGATTTCTCCAAAATTGCTAAACCACTTACACAGTTGCTACTTAAGGATGCCCCTTTTGTGTTTACTGATGAGTGTCTTTCTGCTTTTAACAGGTTAAAGCAGGCTTTAGTCTCTGCACCGATCATCTGACCTCCCCGATCGGGACTTGCCATTTGAGATTATGTATGATGCGAGTGACTATGCACTAGGAGCGGTGCTAGGCCAAAGGAAAGACAAAGCTTTGAATGCTATCTACTATGCGAGCCAAACTCGGGATGAGGCTCAAGTGAAGTACACTACCACTGAGAAAGAGCTGCTAGCTGTAGTTTATGCCTTAGAAAAGTTTCGTACTTCTTTAGTTGGGTCAGAAGTTACTGTTTTTACTGACCATGCAGCTTTGAGGCATCTCCTTGCTAAGAAGGAGGCTAAACCACGGCAACTGAGATGGATACTCCTTTTTCAGGAGTTTGATTTGCAGATTAAGGATAAGAAAGGAGCTGAGAACGTTGTAGCTGATCACTTGTCGTGACTGATGCGACAAGAAGGGGAAGACTCTCTACCTATGGATGATTCTTTTCCTGACGATACTTTAATTGCTGTTATATCGTCTATTGTTTACCAAGAGCCTTGGTATGCAGATATAGCTAACTTCATTGTCAGTGGCAAGCTGCCGCCTGACCTTTCTCATCAGCAGAGGAAGCGTTTTCTGTATAACGCTAAGCAGTATTTCTGGGATGATCCTTATTTGTTTAAGGAATGTGCAGACGGTCTTTACAGACGGTGTATTCCGCAGTGGGAGGCCAAAGTAGTCCTGGAGGGCTGTCACTCCTCTTCTTATGGTGGTCACCACGGTCCATCGCGCACCGTGGCTAAGGTACTTCAGTCTGGTTTTTATTGGCCTTCTTTGTTTGCTGATGCTAAGTCTTTTGTTTCAGCCTGTGATGCTTGCCAACGATCAGGGAACATTTCAAAGAGACATGAGATGCCACAGAACGGTATCTTAGAGGTTGAGGTTTACGATATCTGGGGCATTGATTTCCAAGGACCGTTCCCATCCAGTAAAGGTAATAGGTACATCTTAGTGGCTGTAGACTATGTGTCAAAATGGGTTGAGGAAATTGCCTCACCTCATTGTGATGCTAAGACCGTGATAAAAATGTTTAAAAAGATCATATTTCCCCGATTTGGTGTCCCTAGGGTCGTCATTAGTGATGGGGGGATGCATTTTAAAGAAAAGAAACTCACTTCTATTCTGTCTAAAGTTGGTGTCCAACACCGGCGTGGTTTGGGGTATCATCCCCAAACTAGTGGTCAGGTAGAGGTCTCTAATCGCGAGTTGAAAGAGATCTTGTCTAAGGTAGTTTCTAAATCACGGAAGGACTGGAGTCTTAAGCTAGATGACACATTATGGGCTTACAGAACTGCCTTTAATACACCAATTGGTGCATCACCTTATAGGCTAGTTTATGGGAAATCGTGTCACTTACCTGTTGAATTGGAATGTAAGGCTTGGTGGGCAATTCGTGAGCTTAACTATGATCCTAAGTTGTGTGGTCAGAATCGTCTTTTGCAGCTAGATGAGTTGGAAGAGTTTAGGCTTAATGCTTATGATAGCTCGCGCATTTACAAAGAAAAGACGAAGAGATGGCATGACAAGAGAATTCTACCTCGGGAGTTTCATGTTGGGCAAAAGGTGCTGCTATTTAATGCCCGATTGAGATTATTTCCTGGGAAGCTGAAGTCCAGGTGGAGTGGTCCTTATACGGTGACGTCTGTTACCAAATTTGGATCCGTGGAGCTCGAAGATTCCGAAGGTCGTAGATTCAAGGTGAATGGCCAATATGTGAAGCATTACCACGAGGCGAACGAAATAGACGATCGTGTTGAAGTCTTGTATTTCGACATACTTGACGCGCCAGTTAATTGATGCCAGAAAGATCGTGCGGGGCCTCTTAAACCAGCGCTCTCCGGGAGGCAGCCCGGACTGTTTTATTGTACTTTTGTTAAACATTTTATTTTTTTCCTTAGCTTTTCGTTGAACTTTATACGCTGTTTTACGAACTCCCTATGTATTTCCTTGCTTTAATTGCGTGTTTTGCAGGTCTAAGTACTCGATCGAGTGGTTTTCAGCTCGATCGAGCACTTTTTGGGATAGTTTTCACTCGATCGAGTGATAATTGTCCTCGATCGACCATTTCCAAAATCACGTTCACTCGATCGAGCGGTTTTCTACTCGATCGAGTCTTTCCATGCACCAGTTCACTCGATCGAGCTGTTCCAAGTGCTCGATCGAGTAGTTTTGACTCCCAGCTGATGTTTTCCGTCTATGGAGCCACTGTTTGACTTTCTTTGACCTCCCATGTTCATGGTCGGTTTGGGGAGGTTACTCCTTATGACGTTTTTGTAAGTTTTCCGGCTCCACTTATCCTTTTCTCTTCAGGTTGCATTTCTTTCCCAATTTTTGGGTACAATGAGGGCATTGTACGGTTTGGTTTGGGGAGGTATGCATCCATATCTGTGTCTGCATGTTTTCTTGCATTTTTGCTTTCACGTTTATTGATTTCCGCATGCATTGTTGCTTTAATTAATTCAAAAAATCATAAAAATTCAAAAAATTCACGTTTAAATTGAGTCGGAACGTTTGAACATTGACGCTACTTTGAATCCTTACTTGAGCCTGGCATATTCTTGACATTTAGTTGGCATGATTAGGTGCATAATCTACGAGTTTTTGTTTCTCTCTTATCTGAACGAATAGACTTGATTCATTATGTCGGCAAGCTACTTTACATTCTGAGGTTAGATCTTTATAAACTGGTGACATTCATGACCAGTTTCATTTAGGATGTGAGTAGTACTCTCTTTAAGGCATGTAACATCAATTTGCATAAGCATGAGTCTAGTCTTCTTAATACTTGTATGCATTCGGTCTGTGGATGGTGACACATGTTAGGAGAGGCATTCCCTTTATTTCATTCTACCCATGAGCCCCACATAGCCAAATTGCCTTTTTGTCCTATTAACTACTTTCTATAATACTTCCTACCCTAGCCGAGCTAGTGACGAGTAGTTTTTTGGAATGTTTTATTGCAATATGGTTATTTTATCTGATTTCAGAAGATGGTGGAAGAATTGAGGGGAATGAAAAGAAAAAAAAAAGGAATTGTTGAAAAAAAAATGAAACGGAAAAGAAAAAAAAAAAGAGAACGAAAAAAAATGGAATAAGAAAAGAAGAAGAAAAGAAAAGAAAAATCATGTTGAAGAAAAAAAGAAATTGGATAATGATTTTCACTCCCATGTCATATTTATATCTTATGGGGAGTTGACGAGTTCTTGGTGTTTGTGAGTTTAGTGCATAATTTTTGCACCATTTCATCTTGCTATATTGAGTACGAAGTTGGGATGCAGTCTATATTTGGATCCGTTGTTGCTAGCCTGGCTATTAACTCCACATATCCAAATTCATCTTAGCCCCTTTTTACCGAATACCTCACTTACCCAAATGTAAGTCCTCGGCATGTGTCTTGGTCATTAGTATGGTTGGAATGCATATGTACGGTTGTAGAGACTTTATTCATGTTAACTGCATGCATGTTCTTATAGGTCGAGTTAGGTGAGTGTCTTACTTCTTCCTATATTTCACATTTATACTCACCTTGTACCTAATTTTGAGTGATGAGCGACCCGTGAGAGTCCGATATCTTTTGAGTCTTGCAAGGTCGACGGTTCAGTAAGTTTGAGACATTGATTTAACTCGTTTGCACTTCTCATTTGCCACTTTGTCAAGTTGTTGCATTAAATTGGTTTTAGTGGGTAATTTGTAGCTGATGCGTTGGTCCCGTTCCACTGTTATTTCTTAGTTGCATTCATATTTGCTTGGGGACAAGCAAATGTTTGGTTTGGGGAGATTTGATGCGTGTCTTTTATATAAGGTTTTTACCTCATTTTTACACGCATTTCTGTACTTTTTATGTAGCATCTAGCTACAAATACCCCCGAGTATTCTACTTTGGTTCGTTTTATGTAATTTGCAGGAATTAACCGAAGAGGAGCTAAATCGAGCCTAATTTGTCCCAATTGCATGCATTCATGGAGAATAAGGAGCCGGAGCTTCGAAATCTAACACTTGGAAGACGCGTGAGCTGGATTCGGGAAGTATTTCAAGGTCTAACGTGCTTAAACAGCTCGATCGAGTGATTTATTACTCGATCGAATGCCTTATTTGCCTAAGTTACTCGATCGACCACTTTTGAATATACGCAAGAGGAAGCAAAGCAAGGAATACTCGATCGAGTAGTTTATTTCTACTCGATCGAGGAGATTGATGCACAGTTGCTCGATCGAGTGGTTTATTTCCACTCGATCGAGTGGTTTACCCTTCTATGACCTTTTTCCGCCTAATTACTTTATGGGCTTTTGTAATTAGTCCATAGATTAGGTTATAGGATGGATTTTTAGTATAAGACTGAAGGAGTGAACTACGTTACTCCTCTCGGCTCTCGTTCGTTCATTTTGACGATATACTTTGTTACTGTTCTTTGGATTTTGCTCTTCCCTTATACTTTTGCTACTCGGATTCAGATTGTATTGGTATTATTATTCTTCTTTAATCTTTTAATCCTTTTTATTGCTTTAATTCCTTCTTCCCTTTATTGTTATCATAATTGCTTTATTTCAATCTTTCCAGTTTTATCATCATGTTAAGTCTTAATTATCAATTTATCATTATTGTTAATTCGTTGGTTATGAGTAGCTAATTCCCTTATGCTAAGACTATAGGGGATCCATAATTATGAGGGAATAGTAATCGATTTATTGGGTTAATGCTAGTATAGTCTTTGTTGGTTAAATGTTTAGATTAATCGTATCCGTCTGATTGAGTCGACGCAATTAGGCATTTAATTCTTAGTGATCCTTGACCTGGACCGAAAGGTTGGAAAAGGCGAGACTAGTAGCGAACAATAGGGTATTGCAGTGAGGGCGAAAGCTAAGCTGTTTACGCTTTAGGGCGAATTGAGACCGAAAGGAGATATTCACTGCTCCTTAGACCGTTTTTGCATTAACCTGAGACCTAGATTACTTGACTGAATGATTATGGTGAACCGTTTGTCTTAATTTGCTTTCTCTCTATCTATTTAATTCCTTTTTTTTTATTCTCTTTTCCTTATTCCTTTTAGTTTAGAATATCACATTTATAAATCCCCCCAAATTGGTTACCTTGACGAACTTAGAATAAGCCGACAAATTCCTACCTCTCTGTGGATTCGACCCGACTTCCCTAGCTATATTAGTTAGAGCCAGTTGGTATTTTTGACAGGTACGCGACAGACGTGTCAAACGTCATTTTCCTCGACCATACCAATGTATCTGTCTGGAGGATTAGAGACTCTACCCAACCTCCTAGGTTCCTGAGGAATATTAATAGTATCATTAGTTGAAGGAACATCTTCCTCCATCTATTCCTCGGTTGTTGGTTCTTGAATCTCCGACAGCTCGAAGGTTCTATTACTTGACTTGTTCTCGAGAAATTATTTCTCTAAGAACTTTGCACTAGCCGCAACAAAAACTCGATGTTCGGTAGGCGAATAGAAGTAATGACCAAACATTCCTTTTGGATAACCAATAAAGTATGTCTTGACCGATCGCGGGCCGAGCTTATCCTCGTGTCTCCACTTGACATAAGCCTCGCAGCCCCAAACCCGAATAAAGGACAAGTTAGGGACCGTTCCCTTCCATATTTCATACGGAGTCTTGTCGACGCTGACTTTAGACGGACTTCGGTTAAGTATAAGAGCAGTGACAAAGAGCAAAGCCCCATAATGAATCAGGTACTACCGTGTGACTCATCATGGATCGAACCATATCAAGTAGTGTTCGATTTCTCCGTTCGGACACACCATTTAATTGAGGTGTTCCAGGTGGAGTTAACTGTCTATTTCACAGTCTTTAAGGTGTTGATCAAACTCATTTGAAAGATATTCGCCACCACGATCTGAACGTAGTGCTTTAACCTTTATTCCCAGTTGGTTCTCAACCTTATTCTGGTATTCCTTGAATTTTTCAAAAGACTCACTTTTATGCTTCATTAAGTAGACATATCCGTATCTACTCAAATCATCAGTGAAAGTGATAAAATATCTATAGCCGTCTCTTGCGGTGATTGACATAGGTCCACATACATCAGTATGTATGAGTCTTAATAGGTCATTAGCGTGCATTCCAACACCTTTGAAGGAAATTCGAGTCATTTTGCCGATGAGACATGATTCACACGTGCCAAATGATGAGAAATCAAATGTGGAGATAGTCCCATTCTCAATGAGTTTCTTTACACGTTTTTCATTTATGTGTCCCATTCGACAATGCCATAGATAAGTTTGATCTTTGTCACCAACCTTTAATTTCTTATTATTCACATGTAATATTTCTGTGGTTTGATCTAAGATATAAATTTCATTCATGGAAACTGCTTTGCCATAAACCATTTCATTAAAAGAGAAAATACAGCTATTGTCCTGTATTGAAAATGAAAAACCGTCTTTATCAAGTACGGAAACAGAAATAATATTCTTAGATAAACTGGGTACATAGTAACAGTTATATAAATATAACTCAAAACCACTCGGGAGCTGGATTACGTATGTTCCCTTTGAGAGTGCAGCAACTCTTGCTCCATTCCCGACTCGCAGGTCCACATCACCCTTTGCGAGGGGTGTGATGGTTTTTAGGCCCTGCAAATGATTACACAGATGAGAACCATAACCAGTATCAAGTACCCAAGTTCCGAAACTTGCATGGTTAATCTCAATCATATGAATATAAGATGACATACCAACAGGAGTGACACGGCCTGCTTTTATGTCCTCACGGTACACGGGACAGTTCCTCCTCCAATGCCCAGTCTTGTGACAATGGTGGCACTCAACGTTACCGCCCTTGCTCTTTTCCTTGCCTTGTGAGCCACTAGTCTCACCAGGCCCACTCTTACCGTTTCCTGACTTCTTAAACTTTGGCTTTCCTACAGTTAGGTCGCCGTGAGCTTTGCCCTTACCCTTATTCTTGTTGGAAATCATGAGAACATCTTGCTTCATGCTCCCACTCAATTTCATATCCTTCTCGATGCCATGACGAGAAGTGAGTGTAGCTCATGAGGACTTTTTTTCATGTCATTCATGTAGTAATTTGCCCTGAAAAGGGCAAAACCATCATGAAGTGAATGAAGCATACGGTCAATGACTATGTTCTCACTGATTTTGCAATCAAGTGCCTCCAGTTTCTCGACATTCTAAATCATGTTAAGAATGTGTGGGCTAACCGGTTGGCCCTTTTGAAGTTTCGCCTCAAAGAAGCGACAGGTATGCTCATAAGTAACGATTCTCGGTGCTTTTGAGAACTCATTAGTGAGCGTGGTGAAAATATTGTTTGCACCTTGGGCAATGAAGCGTCTTTGCAAATTGGTTTCCATTGCAATGAAAGTGATTAATGGAGTTATTTAACATATGAATGGGTCATAAAAGCAGGTAAAACATGAATAAATGAATTAGAGCGAATTAACATAAGATGGATTAATGATAAAAGTAGAAAAATATTAATGGTGAACAATTTAATTCAACTAATTAAGTTAGATACGGTGGATTAATGTGAATATATGATAGGTGCGACAAATATGAGATGAAAACTATATCAAAGGCGAATTCGAAACCCAATATTGATGAATTGAATCTGACCGGAATGAATTTAATGACGAAAACCCGCAAATATTGGATTGTTAGGAAGTTTAAGTCGAATTTTGTGATCATTAAAACATATTAAAGATGATGATTACAATATACATGTGAAATACATGCTATCGTGATGAAGAATTGACAAATAGCGAAGCAGATAAAGGATTTAGGATGAATAGCAGGAGGAGCGAGCGAAGAAGAAGGGCGAGGCTGGCAGCGGCCCTCACGAGCGCGGCGAAATGCGCTCTTCGAAAGAGGCGCAACAGTTGCTGCGTCCTTTTACTAAAGCGATTATCTCTTTAAATCAAGTAAAAAGAAGGTTTAAAGCATGGTTTAGAAATGGCTTTAATGATATTTCGACATAAACCTTACAAGCTTTGTGATACAATAATTAAAATACAATAAATAAATAAAATTCTACACCTCGAGACTTACATGTTGTGAAACGAGAAGGACTAAGATATCGATTAGTGATCTTTCAAAATGTGATCTGAAAAGTGGTACACCGTAGAGAAAGCGATTAATTAATTAAGTTGATTGATGTGGAGGTTGGTCAAATTGGTCGGTCATGCAAGCGGGAGAGTTTGAAATTTTCCGAAGGATCGAGCTTACGTGGTCGATGTTCAAGCACGTAGAAGCCTTAAAAAGTAAGAACAAAGTCTACTAGAATGCAAAGGGAAAGAAGGCGGACACTCGTGAGAAATATGAATGAAGGCTCCTTATACAATCACGTGAAGGAATTAGGGTTCGGAGACTCTTTGGATGTGAATCTCGAAAGATATAGAAAAACATGAGAAAAGGGCCTGGAAAAAGGACACAGGAAGAGGCGCACTGCGTCTCTTGGAAAAGCGCGGCCCCTGCATGTCTATTAAGAAGTTCCCTCTACAGAAGAAAGATTCCGTGTTTAAGTTATGGTAGAATGGAAATAAATCAGTTTTCTTAATATTTATGTGAATATTCACGGAAATTGCTTACTAAAAGATAAAATTTATGAAATATGGAATAGAAATATCAGGAACATTCGGAACATTGACCAAGGATTTCGGTTAGAAAATGGAGACAGTTTTAGGCGGACTCGAATGTACTCTAATTACATCCAAAACAGCCGTATCGGGGCGTAGATGACAACTAAAGAGATGAAGACATTAATATTTGAGCAATCACAGCGATAATCTTACGGTGTCACAAAATCGTTCGCGTACCAAACATGCGGCCCAATCATCAAGGGTGGTTTGGGGAGGTAGAAAATAAGGTATCTCTGAGCCCCACTTTGGTGAGAGGCTTGGACAAGGCGAAATCAAAATGCCATCAGTCATCAAAGATTACAACGTGACGACTATAGCGGCGCGAGGCAGCTCAGGTTGAGACCAAGGACTGTCGTCGGGAACATTTTAGAGGTTGCATCGACTATCGGGAGGTCATTTAAAGTCCATTAGACTACGTGGGAGGCTGCGACCATAAGAGACCATACATGGACTTCTTCTCGAGATGCTTAGGAGGAGTGCGTAGGAGCTAAGGAGTAAGCGTGAGGCAGAGTAAGACCTAAAAGATACATAAGGATTGGTGCTGGGGTGTAGGGCCTAAAGGAAAGCATCGTGACGGAAGGAGGCCAAAAGTAGTTCAACTTAAGAGGATAGCTAAGGTTGGGTATAGGAACTCTATAGGTTTGGGAACTTACTGGAGAATGACACCTTTAGCCGACTCGGCGGAAACACGAAATATTATTGTGAGTAGGAGCACAGCGGGAGAGCTGCTGAGAAGCTTGCTTAGGTAGTCTTGAGAAATAATTGCGAGTAGCGGGGACACGACGGGCTTGCTGAGGGGAAATACGCTTAGGTAGATGTCAATCCTCACGTCTTGAGAGGGACGAGTCGTCCGCTTACTCTCGTTGGAGACACGATTGGGAGTTATTCTTAGCTTGTCTTGAGAGGAAAGTATAATAAAACACTCTCGTGGAGACATAATGAAGGTGTGTCGGTGTATGAGGAATAAACGCTGCGGTGGCATCGACGAAAAGAGTCTTGGAAAGGATAAATAACGTCACGGCAATCTCTTTGCTGGCTTGAAATCGGGCGAGGACAAAAAAATCGTCGAGCGGACGAAAGATAAAAATAGCATCGGGAAGCGCGCACCAAAGACCCCACAAATAACGAACTCTAGCGAATTTTTGAAAATCCGTAAGGAGGAACTGAGGAAGAAAGCGCAGCAAAAATTTCGCGTCTCTTGGAAGAAGCGCGTGCTACTTCAACAAATCTATTCCCTGAAGTGGATTTTTCCTGTAAAAACGCGATGAATCGGAAGGTTTTGTTTCATTTGTCGAAACAATTTCCTAATTTCTCTCTCAAATCTTCACCATTTCCAAGGTTTGATCCAAAAGCTTGATTAATCATGACTAATCGGTATGTGTCTCAATCTTGCATTAATCATCCACATTTGTCATTTTTAGTAGAAAAATCTAGGGTTTATGACCCATTTGATGAGAATTTTAGGGCTTTTCCCTGACGCATTTGCCTTGTCAAATTGGCATATAAATGGATAGTAGAGCATATTAGGAACATAACCATGTATTTGTCTCGAACTTTCATCAAGTTTTGAGCCTTTGAGTGAAATTTGAGGCAGTTTCTGGTGATAGTAAATCGCTTGAAAATAGCCTTAGGATTGCCCATTTGCGATGAAACTTGATATTTAGGATCCTTGAATGATGGGTAAACTTTCTACCATCTCGGAATTTTGGTTTGTGACAGCTTTACACCAGGACACTTTTGGGGCATAATCGCCCATTCCTCTGAAAATGTTCTTTGAAATTTCGACTCGAACAGACTAGAGCTTCAAATTAGGCTTGACATTAAATTACCACATGAGTGATCGGGGTTAGTGAAAATAGGGCCAAGGATAGGCGGGAAAAAGCGGTTCGAGGGCTTTGAAGGCTCGAAAATCCACTGTCCAGGAAGCCTCAATCGTCGCGTGGCCAGCGGCCTGGGCTAACTAATCTTCATGAGTGATAGAGCTTCTACTTACAGGAGAGCTCCCATGGGAGATGAATGACTGCCCTCTGTCGAGGAGCTTTAGAGAAGCGGCCCCTTCACGCATGACAGTGGCCCTGTGAGACGAGATTCACACGAGAGGCCGTCGTGGAGGCGGAGGCCAGACGGACAACGTCGAGACGAGGTGCGTCGGTGAGAGAGCTCCGCGTGGTGAGACTTGGGAGGAAAGCAGGCGCACAGTGTAGAAATTATGAGAGGAGTCACTGTCTACGGGACGGTGAAGAGTTTAGTAAATAGGAATTCACTACTCATTACTCATCCTCTTTCATTCATTTGTTCAAATTTCTTTCAAATTCTATTCAAAACTAAAGATAGTTTTGTTTCAAATCACAATAGAAGGCCGGGAATATCAGGTCGTTCTCGGGTTACACGACAACAATGGGGCACTACGAGCGGCTGTCGGCGGAGGAGAGAGCCATGATCGAGCGTGGAGCGTTCGGTCCTTTGGTGCGAGTGCTGGAGGGACATCGCGAAGAGGAAGTTGCGGGCTAACCTTAGCACAGTCGCGCTTTCTTGGACCGATTAAGGATCGACTACATTTCCACATGCCTTTCGGTGAGTGGGAGTCACTTTGGGAATACGGCATGATTTACGAGTCTGCCGTCTTGGGGCCAGAGAGGTGGAGTGGCCGAAGGCCCCCGCCATGAGGCGGACTCGGCCGAGCGAGATTGATGGTGGGCGCATCGCGAAACATCACGCGATCTGGGTTTGATACCCGATTCTTACGTTCGAGACTACTTTGCGAGAAGACCGGCGGCTGGTGGCGATTGACGGAGAGAGAGCGGCTCCTCCTCCCACTGTCTGGTGACCGAGGGCTAAATGCGTAGCTCACGGTAGTTCTGTCTTGATTTACCTCGAGAACAAGAGCGGAAAGTGTCGTGACTTCTTCCTTCCTTACGACTGAGTTCCCTAGAGGCGTTGGGAGGAGGTCACTCTTGGATTTCGGTCCTCATCCAACCGTAGGAGCCATGGTTCGTCGGAGATTGATGAGAGGGACTTCTCCTGGTCTTCGGAACTGGACTCTTTTTGGAGGTATGAACCTTCGCTAGAGCCAAATTAAATTCTTTTCTTTATCAAATCACGAAAGATCATGTCATTGATTATTTTGCTTTACGGGCACAGGTGTACTCCTACTTCGGGCCTCGCGCCCGGGGAAGGCCGGAGCCCCATTTGGAGAGGCCTATCCCGTGGTGAGGATTGGGTGATGTCTTGAGACGAAGAAACACAGCGTTCTTCTCCACAGCGTCTCTGGCGGGACGTGAACGCTCTTGGTGAGCAGCGTGAGTATCTCACTTTATATTTGCTCGTGCTTCTTATATTTGCTTTTAATTGATCATGGGAATGATCCTTGCTTTATCTTGTCACAATGGGTGCCCGGACCTTGGGCGGATGTGACTGGAAGCGCCTCCTTTCGTGGTAGGAGGTTCTTCGACCTAGGAGCTCGGACGGTACATTGAGGGCGTCGATGGGTCTGTGTGGTAGGCAGGCGCTTGGCTGCGTCGGTGCTCGCGGGGCGTGTTGGCGATTCCGTTGATCCTCTGAGACAATGTTTAAGACGCCGAGGTGAGAAGGCGGACTTGGTGCCGATGGTGGCCTAGCTAACTTCTGGCGGGACTACTCGCGTTCGCTACGGGAGGTTGGGCGTGCGGTAGTGGTGTGTCTCTACTTTTCCTCTTGATTTGATTTTGAGAATTATGATGAAAGATCATCGATTAATGAGAACCATTGTCCTTGCGGGAGGTCGGCGGCGGCGTGAGCCCCAGTACCGAGACCCTCGAGTACACAAGCGGCCGGAGGGCAGCGATCTCAGGCTACGCGTGACTTTGAAGTAGGCTTTATGTGAGATGGCGCTGGGACGATTCGCGGCACACGATTCGGAGGGGTGAGCCTCTACTTGTATGACTTTTGTGTAAGAAAACATTTGATTGAGTTTGTTCAATTGTTGAGAATTTCTTTTTGAAATGCGAGGTTGCGTCGAGTCTCGGTTTGTGGCGTTGTGAAGGGGTGACCGGCTCGAGCTGTGCGGTCGAGGCACTTGTCGGTGGTCGGGGTCGTCGAGTATGAACCTTACGCCTATTTCCTTTTTGATTTTTGATTTTTCTAGTTTTGTAGATAGATTTGACACCAGAGCGATTTATTGTTACGGGGTGGACATGTTTGGAGCGAAGTTGACCCGATCTCGGGAGAACAGCTTATTGAGAACTCGAGGATTGGAATAAGAGATCGCTTAGTTCTTGTGTGCGATTCTGCGAGAGTTGGAGGCGCCAAGCCAGTAGTTTTGTGTAGCTTTTGTCGTATTTTGTACATTTGGACATTTGGACCTTGATTTTGAACATTTTTGCACTTTGTTTGGGGCTCGGCTGATTTATACATTCCTCCATTTGGTATATATATGACGGCTTTGAGTGCCCCGCTATTTGTGAGTTGTTTGCTTATATCTGCCGAGGTTATTTTGACGGGGTTTTGGTAGATGACGGTTTACGCCGTCATCTTCTTTGTTACATAGAAAACAGCAAGAGTATACATTTTATATACATATGGCCTTAATTGGCCTTAAGTGAGGAGACTTCGAAAAGAATGCAAAAAATTTTCATAGAAAATGAATGAGGGCCAGTGGGAAGGTTACCCCTAAAAAAAGAAAAAGGAAATCTATAAGTTAGAAATGTAGAAATGAAATTAAGAAATAGAAATTAATATATACATGTTGAGATTAGATTTAAAATAAATGAATTAAAATGAAAATTATTTTCTAAAATAGCGAATAAAAATGAAAATTATTTCTAAAAAATGAAAATATAAAAGTGTGATAAAATGGCGAAATGTCGATGTAAGCCTCAAAAATGCGTGCCCATGAAATTAGGAAACTTTGAAACATGGTAATCTTCTACGTATTTACCAAAATAATAACCCGTCGGAATAGGAAATTATTCGTTATGGAATTAGGAAAGATCAGCGTGGAAAATCACGGAGTAAGGCGGGAAGGCGCGATATGGTGCGTCCCTTTGAAGAGAGGCGCCAGTCTTTGCCTTTGTTCATAAAGGCGTTCTGTGCAAGATTTTTGGAAACGGCAATCAGTATAAATAAAGCGTCGATGGAGGCTTTTATTCACACAAATCTTAGTCTCTTCTTTGTCTATTTACACAAAATTCTTCAAAATAAATTCTTCATCATGAATACTTTTGAGATCCGCTTGAAGGAATGGACCAACGAATTTTCAAATATGGAGAAGCATGATATGGGCTCTTATAATTTTGGATCGTTGTTGAGTTTGAAACTCATCAAGGTTGTTAAGCCGTTCTTGGATGCTTGTCTTGACTATTGGGACCCGAACTACCATGTTTTTGCGTTCCCTGGAGGTGATATTTGCCCATTTCTGAAGAATTCTTGCTGTTGGTGGGTGGGACCCGAACATTTGCCCGCAATTCCTTCACTTTCAAAAGTGCAAGGCAAATTTAGAGACTGCTTGGATTGACTAGACTTGAGGTGGACAGGTAGTTACCTCAAAGGGTGAGAATGTTGGACTTCATGGGTCGATTCATTAATGGTCGGCCACCGTTTCTCATGTTCTTCAGGCGGAGGGCATTTGGCTTTTGCTTGTTGCATGTGTATGTCTTCCCGGGCATGTTAATGAAGACTTGAGAGGTGATCCCCGTCTTTTGGGCCTTGTTGAGCGGATGGGCTGCGAGGAGTCGGCTTGCTTATGCTTAGGAGAGATTATTTTGGGTTTTGGATAATAGGAAATCCAGCGCGATCTCTAGTATTTGGGAGTCCCGTCATTTTGCAGGTAAAGACACCTTTTCTTTCTTTCGTTTTTTTTTTTTTCTAATACCGCTTTTTGTAGGTTTGGCTTATGGGCAGCTCCGTTGATGAGCCCCGGATTAATGCGCTTTCTACCATGCTCGCTCGATTGCGATGAGGACAAGGTTGTACATGGTGCACTTCACGCGGGTTTGTGATTCTTTTGGAAGAACAAACTGAAGAAGCGATGATGGCCGTTGATTAGGTCGATCGTGCCGTGGTGGCACCTGAAATCAAATCCTTTGAGTGTCTTCTTTGGATCCCCGGCTAGATAAAGTTACGCGCATTCTGGATTGGAGTTTATGGTGTCATCTTCCGGAGAGGAGGTGATGAGAACAAGTTGGCTGAAAGCAGGCGATCCGGGCTTGATGCCGTCCCATCATGCTGCTATAGCGCTTACTACGAGAGAAGAAAGTGGGCCATTAAATAGGCCGAATAAGCATGTGGTTCTTGAGTTTACAGTGCGATGCTTTGTGGGTGTCGATTCTTATCGAGGATGGAGAAAGGCTACTACTCCGGAAGAGCGAGGAAATTGAGCGCGAGCCTGTTGATTATAAGATGAGTAGAAAGAGAAGAGAAGCATCGACGGAGGGGAGAAGAAGTCGAGGTTTCAAGTTGTTCATCCTTCGAAGAAACCAAAGACTACTCTGTCGCGGAAATTGTGATTAGCGGAATGGAAAAGCTGAAGCCTCGAGAAAGACCGTTTGGTGATTAGGTGCGAAGTGGCGCAGAGCGTCCGGCTCGAGGTCGTGACAAAAATATGACAAGAATGACAGAAGCGAGGAAGATGGAGGAATATTTAGAGTCTTTATTTATTATTTGATTATTATTATTATTATTATTGTAATAAAAAGGTGGGGTTTTTAGAATCCTAGTGTATTCTATTTTTATTATGTAGCGTACTATTATTATTAGAAAATGAATGAAATAAAGAAGGTTAAATGGTTATGAAACCGTTGTGATTTTCTATTTATTATTCTTGTCGAATTTCAAATACAATGCAAATGTCCTTCTATTTACATTTTAGATATAATGGGTTGAATCATGAAAGATTGCCTCGTATTCACCTAAAAAAGCGAAATCAAACCCCGCGTAGTTGAGTAAATGTAAAGAATAATTGTTCTAAGCAAGAGCTTGTAATGAACTTAAGAAAAATAAGCGTGGCTTTTGCTTACTACGAAGGTGCAATTTAGTTTATTTGATGATATGAGGATGCCAATTTGTCAAAATGCAAACACGGTGACATTAGCTTATTCCGGCTTGGCGGTAGTTTATTTAGTGCCAAGGCGACACGTGGGGTTCAGTGGCCCGCGTTTTTTCTATTCTAGGCGCAAGTATCGTTTGAGTTGGTCAAGGTTTGTTGGGTTTGAAAACTCATTCCGTCTAGGTCTGATTCTAAGCACCCTTATCTGGGAGTATGGATTTGACTAGAAATGGTCGACGATTAGGTTTGAATTTTCCCCGTGGAGTCAACAGATAAAAAGCTCTGGATTTGAGCACAAAGTCTCCTTCTTTGATGTTTCTTGGCCTAACCCTTTTGTTGAAAGCTCGTTTGATTCGTGCTTGATATGTTTGGACATTATGCAAGGCGCGTAGCCTACGTTCATCCCGGGAGGATGAGTTCTCCATATCTATCCCTCTTCCATCGGCCAGGGATTTGACTTTCGAGTAAAATACGCAAAGGATGGTATTTCTAGCTCATTTGGTTTACTGACTTCATCCGTGGTCAAATAGAAAGGAGTAGCCCGGTGGGCATCTAATGAGATGTCGATACCCCCACAAAGCAAAGGGTATCTTGCTTGGCCCAATCTCATAGTTGTCAATCATTTTCTTGAGAATTGTGACAACATTCTTGTTCTTACCGCCTCTACAGCCCGTTAGTCTGGTCTATAGGGCGAAGAGTGGTGATGCTTAATCTTTTATTTGGCTAGCAATTGCTCGGTCTCAGCTTGGAAATGTGATCCATTATCACTAATGATTTCATGTGGGCAACCATGCGAAGTGAGATGATGTTGTTTTGTATGAACTTTGACATTTTTATTTCAAGACCGGTGTGCAAGCCGCTTCTACCCATTTGGTAAAATAATCGATTACTACTAGAATGAAAGCGGTGACCTCTGTTCGGTGAGGTTATCTTCCGATTATGTCAATTCCCTATCGAGAAAATGGCGAGGGATGTCATTGTATAGAGCAATGAAAGGAGGGACATTTGCACATTCAGAAAATTTGGCGATTGTGGCAATGTCTTACGTATTTGATACAATCGGATTCCATTGTGGTCCAATAATATCCCAATCGTGTGATTTTCTTTGCCATCATGGGCCCACTCATGTGAGGACGCATTCTCGTCGTGGACTTCTTCCGTCACCTTTCGTGCTGTGAATGATCAAAGAAGCGTGGGACTACACACCAAGAGGTGTTCTTTTGTACAATTCTCCTTGCATGAACGTATTGGGAAGCTAGTAGGCATATGGCGTTATCCCCTCTTGTCCATATCCAGGTGGATATGTACCACTAAACTTAAAATTCAAGGATTGCTTGGAACAGGGGTTCTGCGCGATTTCTTCTTCATCGGTGATTTGGTGGAGTTTAAAGGCGGCAAACGGACCGTAGTCGTTCGATGCATAAAGGCATTTCCATCATGTGATCGGTATGTAATCAAAGATGCAAGTTTAGGCGTCGCATAGGTGATTTTCTTCAGGAGGTAGGTGTAGGTAGGTTCGTGATCAAAGAATTGAGCGACTTGGTCTATTCTAGCCTGATAAGGTGCGAGGCTTTAGCCAGTTTTCAAGATCCTGTAGCTTGGTTGATGATCGAGTGATGAATCCCCATGTACTCGGAGGTTTTGATGCCTAAGCTCACTTTGGTAGGCAGTAGTCGATGAGACAGCTTCGTATTCTGCGGCATTGTTTGTCACCTTGAAGTCGAGTTTGACGGCAATTGGTGTATGCTCGCCTTCAGGAGAAATGAGCAACACTCTATTCGAATCCTCTTAAGTTGATGCTCCATCAAAAGTACGAGTCGAGGAGTCTACATCGGTTTGGAGTATATCCTAAATGCGGGAAATGACCAAGTATCTATTGTTTGTGCGTCATTGATAGGATTTTGCGAAAAATTCGGCGGGCGCGACCTTTTATAACTTTCGGTGCACGTATTTGGTCGAATTACGAAGAGCATCGGGGTCCATCTTGCTAGGCGTCCGTTGAGGCGGTTTCTCGAAGAGGTATTTATTGGATCCATTTTGGAGTATATTTTGTGGAGTAGCTAAGCATGTAATGGCGTAGCTTCTTCGTTGCCCACCTGAAAGCGAGGTATGTCTTTTGAGTTGTAGTATTTGCACTCGTACTCAAGAACTTCTTACTAAGGTAGTAGATAGCTCTTTCTTCACTTCCTACGGTTTGAGCTGACATGGCACCCATGTGTTTCGATTCTTGTGAGATATAAACGAGAGGTTGATCTCGTTGTGGTGGCATGAGCTTTGGTGGTTTAGCCAATATCTCTTTGATTCGGTCGAATGCCTTTTGACAATCATCATCCCATGGGTGTGGTCTGTTTTCTTGAGTTTCTTGAAGATAGGCTCACAGATCATTGTAAGTTTCGATATGAATCGACTTATATACTGCACCTTTCCCGGGGAATCCTCGACTTCTTTTGTTTGAGGTTGTGGCATTTCGATGAGCTTTGATCTTGGAAGGATCTATTTCTATACCTCGTTGGCTAACGGCGTATCCCGAGTTTGCGGATGTTACCCCGAATGTGCATTTAAAGATTGAGCCTCATGTTGTACTTTCGTAGCCTTGCGAAGAACTTTGAAGGTTTGTAATATGTCCCTCTCTTTCCTTGGATTTGACGATCATGTCATCTCGTATACCTCGACTTCTTTGTGCATCATGTCATGTAGGGGCGTAGTTGCGGTGCGTTGATGTAGCTCGGCGTTGATTAATCAAGCGGCATTCTGTATAGCAATAGGTTCCCGTTGGGTGGCGAATGCGGTCTTATGCATATCTTTGGCCATCTTGATTTGGTTATAACCCGCATACCCGTCCATGAAGGATAATAGCGTGGTCAGCGGTGTTGTCCACTAATATGTCGATATGAGGTAGAGGGAAGTCATCTTTTGGACTTGCTTTGTTTAAGTCCCTAAAGTCAGCCTAAAGCACGGATTCTCCCATCGTTTTGAGTGGGTACTATGTTAGCTACCCAGTCAGAATACTCGGGAAACTTTGATGAACCCGGCTTTGAATTGCTTGTCAACTTCTTTCTTAATCTTTAGAGCCCATTAATGTTCTCATTCGTCGAAGCTTACATTTCTGAGTTTGAAACACAGCTTAATCGGAATCCTATGTTGTTGATATCTGTCGATCCACTGGCATGTCTTTGTAGGACCCAACGTCTTTGAATTCATTTGGGAGTCTATGAAATCGGCCCTTTCGGTAGAGCTCGAGTAGTCCCTATCCTAAGTTCTTGGGGTTCTAGTTCGGTTCCTACATTGATGGGTTCGGTATCCTCTATTCTTGGTCCCCCTTCCCTTCTGTAGTATTTCTTTGGCTATGTAGGAGGTATTTCGATTAGTGCAGGTCTTGGTCATCCTCGGTATCATCATAAAGCTTGAAGAATTACACTCAAGATAACACGAAGAGTAAGCGAGAACCCGATTTATTCATATTAAAATTTGAGTAAAGTTGAAACAAAAAGCCAAGCTGATCCATGGTCGGTGGCGAAAGGAAGACGATGGTTAGGGCATTTCCCAAACTGTGACTACTCGAGCTAAGCTAGGAGAAACAAAGGGAGTGGGGATGACGACGGGAGTAGACTCTCTAATGACTTCTCTAGACTCCGACTCTGACTCCGACTCGAACTCATCGTCGTCTTACGGTTCTCCTTTGAACATCTCTCCTTCTCGGTGGTGAGCTTGAAAGAGTCTTCCTTGATTGTTGGTCCATTTGATTGATTTTCTCCATCCTTTCTGTTGTCTTGCGTCGGTTTACATGATTAACGCGGTGGGGTTGAAAGCGATCGTCTTGAAGTATCATGGTAATGATCTCATCTACTGCTTGACCTGCAAGTCGATCTTCTCGAACAATAGGCTAACGGCTTGTTTTTGTCTAAGCAAGTGCTTGACGGGTTTTGACGGTAGGAACCGTTTATGGAGGGATAAAGTAGCAATCGTGAAAGATCTCGATTCCGGCTAGCTTCCTCTCGAGATAATGCCAAGGTTCAGGAAATCCGTGAAAGAGTTCTAGACTTCCTTCTTGAACAAAGTACTCATTTAAAGTAGGGAGATAGGGTCTCATTTGGATTCCCACGTGCTTACGGTTTTGGACTTGGGCAAGCATTTCGAGAACCTCCTCTTTGTGGGTTTGTACCCTAGTCCAAGTGGTATCCTCGTTGAGTTGCCTTCCTTGTATGGTGCGAAGGTATTCTTCAGAATAGGGTTCAAAAGGCATTCGAGTATCCTGGGATTTGAGTATGTGGTTGACCACCCGAGTTGGAGTAGGGATTATAGTATGGGTGCCAGTCGTTTTCTATGGCGCTTACACACTTTGGAAGCTCCCAAGTTCGTATACGGGATCCATGAGGACTTGATTGGTGATTTTTCGATTATTTGCCTTGATGGGGTGAAGTGATCGTCACTACTTTGCCATTTAGTGGGATCTTGATCTTTTGATGAAGGTGGATGTTCCGCTTTGGAAGCGTGAATCCAAGGCTTTCCAGTATGTTGAATGAAGCTTCAATGTCCACTATTTGGAAGTTAACCTTTCGTTCGATTGGTCTTGTGGCTATGGTTAAGTTGCAAGTCCTACTACCTTTAAGTAAGTGTCCGGAGTCATGCCTTACGCCACCTTGATTGGTAGGGGTCCAATCCGCTCTTTCATGCCACAAACTTGTATGCCATTTTGAGGGTATGGCGTTGGCCAGCGGAACCGTCATCACAAGTCATTGGCATATTCTTCTTTAGACAAATGTGGTGATGTATAGAGCGAGTTGTGACTAAGCGCAGGTGGCAAATCTTCGTCGAAAGTAATAGGATTACTTAGCTTTGGTGATTCTTGGAAGACCAGGTTGACTACATCTTCAGGAGTGGAGTTATGTGCTACATTTAGTTTGGCCAAAGCTTGAAAAGCTTGGCGATGTAGAATGAGCTTATTTACTGGTGCGAGGACTAAAGTTCGACCTTTGTTTTACATAATTGCTTGAGCAAATGATCGGATGGAGTCATCTTCGTTGTCATTTGGTGTGATAGCGTTGGTTGGACCATTTTGGTAGTGCTTTGATATGGGCCGACAGCAGGTTAGGTGGTCCACATCTTGGTCTTCACCATTTTGGACTATTTCTTTGACTAGGGAGTTTTCAATGAGATACTCGTCCTCATCATCGTCGGCCCCAATCGGGTGATTATGAGGTAATTCCCTCGTTCTCGTGATATCATCTTCTAGTCGTATGATTTGGTAGACTAGTTTATCAACTACGGTGATTATTTATTGCATAGTGGCATTTTGAGGGAAGATTAGTGGCACATGTTCTTCGGGTGTTGCGTTGGGATTGCGTAAAGTTGTCACCATATTTTCTAAGTCCCAAACTTGACTATCTACACTCCTTTACATGTGATGAAGTCGGAAATGGTAGGGAGATGGTAGAGTAGAACCCTTCATTCTCGATTGTATGAATTTCATTTTCGATTGGAGAAATGACGTGTGAGCAATCTAAGGTAGATTCATCACTTGTGATCACTAGAACTCCAAGAGGATTCTGAGTGTTGTTGGGTTTACCTCCGGTGGTATTGTGCAATCGACCATCTTCAATCATGTCTTGAAGCACGTTTTTCAACTTGTAGCATTTTTACGTATGCGGTGCCTTGCCCCTATGGTATTCCCGCGATACGAATTCTCGTCCCAGAACTTGGACTTCCTTTTCGGGTTGGAGTAGGTCCAATGGGTTGGAGTTTACCTTGCTTCATTAACCTTTTTAGAGCGTTTGAGTAAGTGTCCCCAAGATTTGTGAATTTCCTTGGTGGGGTAGTTTTCTTGGATGGCTCGAAAAGGTTAACTTCATCGGTCTTGCTAGTAGAGCCGTATGAACGAGTTGTGGAAATTTGATAACCTCGACCTACCGTTTTGGACAAGAGTCCTTTACGGATGTCATCTTCAAATCCTTGTCCTAGTACGGTTAAGTCCTTGAAGAGTCTTGATGTTTTGGTATCTCAAATGATTGGCATAGATGGGTTTGAGATTATCCTGAACTTCTCCACAGAAGTAGCCTCATCCAGGGCGTTCAACTAGTTGGGCCACTAGTCTTCCCCACCTGCCAAGTGGGTGAATCCTTCTTTGTCATTTTGGTAAGAACCTACAGAGTACGCATGTTTACTTGGATCTCGGCATTATCCGCATATTGTTTAGAGACTACGGTGCGGCATCTTCCCAAGTAGCGACCTTCCTTGTGATCTAAAGAGTAGAACCATTGCCTCGGGGATGGTGTCGAGAGATGAAGGAAAGATCCTTAAATATCTCGGGTTTGATGCCTTTGATAGACATGTAATCCTTGAAGGCACGGATGTGGTTCAAAGAGTTCTCGTGTCCCTTGAACTTAGGGATATCCGTCATACTAAAGTTAGTTGGCAATTTGGAATTGACGGCCTCATACTGCGGTGTTCTCCCTTTATAAATGTCGTCACCCTTAAGGTACATCAATTGCTCCTCTAGGTATTGGAGTCTTTTCTCGACTACGATCATCCCCGTGAGAGGATTTTCATCCTTGGATTCGTTGTCAGAGTCATGTAGTACTTCACTTTCATGAGGAGGCAACCTTCCCTCTACGGCGTAGATACGGCCCTCGATGAGCTCAAGGCGGTCATAGGTTTGTTCTTGGGTAGCTTGCATTTGGGCTAGCGCGGCTAGGATTCGATCATTACCATCTTGAAGTTGGTGGAGGTTTGTTTCATCACTTGATCCGGGCATCTTGGAAACTGGATAAGAGATCGGCGACGAATCAAAACACGATCGACCACTCTAACACACTTGCTAAAAGAAAGCAATGTTTTGACTCGTGAAGTGGGTGTGTGCCACTTGTGTTGAGTGAGCTTTGAAGAAAGACAAGGTTTTTTGAAAATGTGTGTCCTAGTCAACTATAGTGTAGTTGTAGGAGTGGACTCGAAGTGAGGTTTTGAAATGGGCTTGTGGCCCGAATTTTGACACGGAAAATGGACAGAGTTTTGACCGGATTTTGCGCTAATTAAAAGCCTATTTCGAAATTTTTGTTTGAAAAAATGGGTTTTGAAAAAATCGTCATGGTTTTGTTTAGAAGTGGTGATCATGTAAGGTATACACATTTATACAACCATTATAACGGGTTATGAAAACCGACAATTGTCTTGTACAAACTATTCCCTAACCTTGTTCAAGTTTCACCCTTGGCTACACGTAAGTGTATTATCCCAGTGAGTCGCTAAGCGTGGACAATGGGCCACGGGGCGCTTAGGAACAAGCGTTTGCATTTTGTATGGAGTCGCCACCAATTTTTATGGGAAATTGGAGCCGTTCGAATACCTCGTGCCATGTCTAGACACAAAGTAAAGACATGAACACTAAGCAATCGTTACCCTTAGCATTCTATGTCTAGAATGACTCTCGTGGATGCCGATGAACACGGATGTTCACGGAGATGCGGAGTAAGGGGCGAGGTGCGTATTAGGAAGCTCTTTTAATCGAACACCTAATCCCGCCCGCCTCGATAGCGGCCTCTACTAATGATTAGGGACATCATCTATACTTGATATATCGTCGATTATATGCATGCAATGCAACATCCAAGTTTTAATCCTAACATGTGAGAATTAATACTAAGTCGATGGACAGTTAATTAGCAAACAATTGGGTCGAAGTAGGAATTAAGATTCAATTACATGTGAAAACATACAAACAATAAAAGAAATACAATAATTATGAATTACAATAATGAAAATTACAATAATTACATCGGATTAGGCGATTTATGTCGAAAATACCTTTAAAACAGATAATTTTGAGAAAAAGAGATAAAAGAATAAAAGAAAGAATCAAATAAATTAACGAACAGGAATTAGCGTGATATTACGGATAATAGTTAGTTAATATGTAAACTAATTACACTAGGTCAAGGCGAGAGCAGCGGGGACATAACTCGACCAGAAGCGAGCACGGCGAATGCGTCGCTTTGGAAATAAGCGCGGCGAAGCAGCTGCGTCGCTGCGCTTTCAATTACATTTGTAAGCGTAGTATAACCCGTTAATATTAGTGGTAATTGTAAATAAGTGAAGCCGGGATGAAAGTGATTAATGGGTTATTTAACATGAATGGGTCATAAAAGCGGTAAAACATGAATAAAGGCGAATTGAGCAATTAACATAAGATGGATTAATGATAGAAGTGAAAAATATTAATGAGTCAAACAAATTAAATCAACTAATTAAGTTAGATAATGGATTAATAACGAATATATGATAGATTACGACAAATAGCAGGTCGAATTATATCAAAGATGAATTCGAAACGATATTGATGAATTGAATCTCTACAACCGAATTGAATTTAATGGCGAAAAATCCGCCAAATATTGGATTATAAGGGATTTAAGTTGAATTTTCGATGAATGCTAAAATATATGCCCGATGATGATTACAAAATACATGTGAAATTATATGCGTGATGAAAGTCGGCAAATAAGCGAAACAAATAAGAGATTTGGGGCGAATAATGAAAGGCGGCGAAGAAAGAAAGGAAGTAAGGCTATCGGCCCTCATCCTGAAGAGAAGCGCGTGAGAGCTGCGACTCACTTCGAAGAAGCGCGATTCACCGTCCTTTCTCGTGGTTATCTTAAATCCGTAAAGGATTTTTTAAAGCATGGTTTTAGAAATCGGTTTTAATGATATTTTAGACATAAACACTTCATTGTGTCCTGATAATTAAATCTGATAAATAAATAAAGTTATACACCCCTCGGACTTACATGTTGGCGGCTTGAAGGACTCCAAATATAAATTAAATGATACTTTCGGCAGATCCATCTAAAAGATACCTCGTAAGCAATTAGTAATTAAGTTGATTGATGTGGAGTTGGTCAGAATTGTCGGTCAAGCAAGCGGGGAGAAATTTTAGTACTCGAAGGATGAGCTACGTAGTCTAATGTTCAAGCACGATGGGCGTAAAGTAAGAAGTAAAAGTGTTCTAGAATGCAAGGGAGAAAGAAAGGGGCGGACACTCGCGTGAGAAATATGAGCGAAGGCTCTATTTATACTAATCCGCGGAGAATAGGATTTTGGAGAAACTTTGGAAGTGAATCTACGAAAAGATATGAAAAACATGCGAAAAGGACATGGAAGAAGCGCGAGGATCTCTTGGAAGAAGCGCGGCGATCGCTGCGTCTCTTGGAAAAGCGCGGCTTTCTTTACATGTCTATTCTCAAAGGGAGTTTCCTCACAGAAGAAAGATTTAGTGTTTAAGTTATGGTAGGACGGAAATAATTAGAGTTTCCTTAATATCTTATGTGAATATTACGGAAATTGTTTACTAAAAGATAAAATTTATGAAATATGGAATAGAAATATCCGGAACATTCGAGAACATTCGACACAAAGGGATTTAACGGTTGTGTTAATGAGAAAATGGAGACGGTTTTAGGCGGGACTCCTAATGTACTCTAATTCTTGTCCAAAGCAATAGTATCGGGATGTAGATGACAATTAAGAGTGAACATTAATATTTGAGCAATCACTTAAGCGATAATCTTACGAATTGTCACAAATAAATTCCTTGAACCAAACATGCGGCTTGTCGTCAGGGTGGTTTTAGAAGTGTAAAAATGAGGTATCTACACCTCCGATCCGCAAAATTGGACCCATCATTCTTGATCGAGTGGGCTGATTCATTTAGTCCATGAACATTTTAAGCCGGGACGAACAATCTAGTGTGGCACTAGGCATTGAGATTGCGTTATTTCCAGCCATTTGTTGTAAAAGTATTATTGATAATAAGCGTGTTCTACACTGCGAAAGAAGAATAAAATAATAAGCATGCATCTAAGTCTAATGAACTAATGTCATAACGCGAAGACTCAAAAACATTTATACAATTGACCTCCCTCAAGAATTATATAAATGACTCCAAGACTCAATTCTCTGTAAATTGATTAGCTAACCTGTTAGCTAATTCTACCGTTAGAATTCTTGGTCGATAAATTTATGTAAATACTATCTTTAGTCCATCATAATCACGAGAAACTCTTCGGACTACAATGTTGAGGTAAACTAAGTCAACACAGACTACTTACCCAACGTAGAAGGGGTCATATTAGGCCTCACAGACGAAGAAGGGATTCATAGATGTTTGCCTTTATAAAGACTAATCTCAATTTCCGTTTTAGAGGAAGATCCCATCAACTTTTTCATTCATTTTAAGTGAACTATAATCTAGCATGCGAGAATGATTTAAACTAAGGTGATGGCTTAAAGACTGTGACATCTGCATGTCCATGAAAACTAACATACAACCTATATGAGTCAATTTTCATGCATTTTAGTAGTAGGTGGTTTGGTTTTAGGCGGAATATGATGCAATTACTAGCATGTGAATGAAAAGCAATAAAATGAAAAACGTAAAAAA